>NW_008607053.1:635-2499 GCF_000691845.1 Merops nubicus | reverse complement strand
GTGCCCAGGGCCCCTGACCAACTCCTCTGCCCCCAGCCTTGCCGACGCTGTGTTCTCAGGTGGGTGCCGACCTGTCCCCAGGGCAGAGTGGGACTGGTCTGAGGGAGTTGAGCAGGGGGCAGTGGTGCATGGTGGGGTGGGGTGGGCAAAAATCCCCCCCGACCCACTGGCAGCCCTCTCCTGCCATTCCCAGCTGCACGGCGCCTCCACAGTTCCCTAACGGAGGCTTCCAATCTCGGCTTCCCCAGCCTGGCCCCTCCTTCTGTCTTGCCTGAACACATCCACGGTCTCGCTGGAGTCCTGCAGGGCTCAGCTTCTCCCTGCCCTGCATTCTGGGGCTGCAGAGACACCTAGGTCCTGCACAGCCTGACCCAGTGTCACCCCAGCCCCCCGGACACACTGTCCTGTTTGGGGGTTGACCCCACTTAGAGCAGCCAGGCCTCCATTGCTGCGGGGCGAGGGAAAGGGTGAGCGGGGCCAAAGCCTGGTCCTGTGACCCTAGGCAAAGGGTAAATTCCTCCAGCCTTGGGGTCTGTACTGCCCCGGCCTGAGGCCGGGTGCCCCCGGGGTTGAAGGGAGTGGGGAACCAGGTCGTTCTTTCCACTTGCCCTCCAGCAGCGAGGTTCGTGGCTCCAAGCCACTGAGCCTGCCCCAGGTCCCAGCTGCTCCTGCAGGGACAGGCACAGCATCACTGGTGGCACTGGGGACCGGCCAGAAGCTCTGCCTGGCTGTATGCCACTTGGTTTATCATCCTGGAAAACTCTCATCTTGGGACTCTCTGGCTCCATCTCAGGGCCCTGTGCTGCCCAGAGATCATGGCGAGGCCAAGGGGAAGGGTGAGCCGGGCAGCATGGTGGTGCTGGGCTGCCGCTGGCACCATGGCCACGGGGGAACTGGGGCCTGGCATTGCGAGGACATGGCCTGTCTTGGAGAACAAGAGGATGCCAGCAGTGAGGCCGGGCCGGCCCAGCCTCCAGAACCAACCAGGTGCCAAGCCCTGAGGAGGCCATGTAAGACCAACTGGAGCGACTGGCAGCCAGAGAGTAGGAATTTTTGGAGGAGCACCACACCGGGGCTGCCCTGCCACAAGCCCTCCTTGCCGTGCCTGCAGGCAGGTTCTCTCCATTGCTCTTGCTGTGAGGGAGTCTGCCCCACTCTCTGCGTGGACTCGGACTGCGGGGGGAGGTGTTCTCAGCAGCTGTCTACAGGCTCTGGCTGTTGCCTGGGATTTCCTGGTGTCTTTTTTGGGGCGGAAAGCAGCAGCCATAATCCCCCTGGGGCTTGGAGGGGTCTGGGGTTGGCGCTAGGTTACCACTTCCATCATGAGATGCTGTCCCAGCTGATCCTCTCTTGCGCTTGGAGGCCCTCCCAGCCCCTGGGTCACCTACACCTTCCCTGGGCAGGACATGCTGTCCCCACCCCGTGTCAGGGCTGGTCCCCAACACTGCCTGCCCCTTCCTGCTCTGGTGTGGCCCCTGGCCCAGGCTGTCTGAAGTGCCCAGTGGGTCTTCTGCCACCACAAGTGCCTTTCCCTGGCTTTCTGTAGCGCTGCCTGTTGTGCTGACTGTACCCCACCAGCCCCCTCTCTGGTGCCTATGGATTCACATTCCAAATAAAGCAGCATTGGCGCTTGCTGGGTGTCTGGGGCTTTGTGCCAGGGCTGGGACATGCTGGGGATGGGGTCTAGCTGAGATCATACCCAGCTCTGTAGCGCTGCCTGGAGCCTCTGGCTGTGGTCTTGATGTCCTGGTATGTTCTGGAGTCATGGGCATGTGCCCCGGTGCTGAGCCACTGCTTCTGGTAGAGAGGCTTACATGTCTGCCCTTGGGGGCAGCGGCTGACCTGGGCCCCCCCGCCCCCCCCC
>NW_008607053.1:0-604 GCF_000691845.1 Merops nubicus | reverse complement strand
CTGGTGGCTCACATGGATGCCGCATGCAGGCACCTCCTGCCAACCCGTGGTGCTGCAGAGGCCATGTCCCCGGGTCTGTGCAGCCACAGGGACACACTGGGGACAGGATGGAGCTGCATTCCTATGGGCTTTGTCACTGCGGGCTGAAAGGGCTCTCTGTCCTTGGCTGGCTGGGGCACTGCTGAGCAGTTGTGCCCATGCTGATGGACCCCTGGAGAGACAGTGGCAGGCTGAGGGCAGCTCCCTGAGCGACACTATTGGGATGAGGATCAGCCTTGGACCTCTACCTGCAGCTGGAACGTCACTAGGCTCCTTCTGCCCTTGGGACACGTGCACCACTCGCTGGAGGCTGTGTGCAGCGGGGTTGAGTCCTGCCCTGCCCTTCCCTGCACTGCCCTGCCCTCATAGCACAAAAGCCAGCCCACGGTTAAGGGGGTTGCATAGAGTACCATGGGATGGCATCTGCCTCTTGGCATCGGATGTATCCCAGCGTCCCCAGAGAGTCCCTGGGAGCCGTCAGCCCTGCCCTACTGCAGACACGCGGCGGGACAGCCTGCGGCGCCCCGGGCGGCGGGAGCAGCGCTGCAAGCTGCTGTGCAGGGCA
>NW_008607052.1:0-3707 GCF_000691845.1 Merops nubicus | reverse complement strand
GCTCTGGGCTGGCCTGAGTGGGTGTAGAGTGATGGGGAGGGGGCTCAGCATCCCACAGGATTAGTCCTTGCCCTAATCTGCCTGGCAACAGGTGACCCTCGCGCTCCCTCTGCCGACACCCGGGGCCAGCAGGCAGCTGCCTGGGCGATGCTTCATCCCAGCTCCAGCAAAGGCAGGCAGGACCCCCCAAAAAAATGCCATGTATGACTAAAATAAACCTCAGAAAAAAAAAAAGGGGGGGGGTTCTGAAGCCAGCTGATGGCACTGTCCCCCCATACCCCTCCCAATGCCATCCCCTGCCCAGCTTACGGTCGCTGCTGTGCACGATCTGGAAGTTTTTGACGGAGGCGTGAGTGACCCGGCCGTGGAAGTTGAGGACGTAGGACTGGGTCTCGTCGTTCCACACCGGCGCCTTGTTGTGCAGCTCGATCACATTGTCCATGTTTCTGTTCTGCCATCGCATCAGGAGGCCATCGTTATCCTGGGGAGGGCAAAAAGGGTGAGAGCAGAGTTGGGGTGACCCATCCAGAGCCCAGGCACTCCCCGTGGTGTGCCCAGGGAGATGCTCTGTTGCAGCACCTGACTGGGAGATGGGATCCAGCGCTGAGAAAAAAAATACAGACACCACTTCTCCCAGCTTCCAGGGAGGTGTCTTGCATTGTAGGGACACCCAGAAGACTTTCCATGCCCCAAAACAGGTAAGATCCAGGGAGAACCCCAGCAAATCCAGCTCCCATGGAGTTTCTCCCAGTCTGGCCCCTGACTTACATTTCGGGGCCGGATGGGCACCCTCTCGTTGTCGGAGTTCATCCCGGGGATGATGACCGTCATCTTCCGGGGGCCTTTGAACCCTAAAACATTGGTCTCCTGCAAGAGAAACCCCACAGCTAAAACCAGCTTCTCACCAGGCGAGGGCTCAGGGGTGGATCGAGCCCATCCCGCGTCTCCACAACCCCCGGGGCGGTCGCCCAGTGAAGGGATGCGGGTTGGGGACACCACAGACCCCAGGCTGGGGGGTCCCCAGGCCAAAACCTGCTTACGTAGACCACGGCTGAGAGCTCCTGCCTCACATTGGACCAGTCAGCGTTGGCTCTGTCGGGGTTGGCGCCGCTGTCGAACACCGTGAACTTGGTCCCCATCAGGTTGGATCTGCCACCGAGGACGGGACGTGGCTGCGGGCGGTGCCACCGAGTCCCCTCCAGGCCCCCCCGTCCCCCCTGCTCCAGGCACAGCCCCGTCTGCAAACCCCACATGTGGCCCTTCACCAACACCGTCCTTCCCACCCTTTAGCTGTTTACTCGGGCTCAGGGTGCCCCTAAATTGGGGTGTTCCAGGGTGCTGCTGCCACGGGGACCCCCCAGCATCGCTGTGCAGCTGCAGTGGTGCAACGGGCTGGGACTTGCCGGGCTCACCAGGCACTGTTTCTAGCCGTGACCTGTCTGCCAGGAGGAACCAGCCCAGCCTGTTTTCCCCTCCCGGCCCCCTGACACTCCTCGCGTCGGACCCAGCAGTGGGGAACGTTAAATTTTAGCCTCCTGCCTGACCCAGCCATCGCTCGGAGCAGCCAGTAACCCATGGAGTGGGAGCAGGGTGCTGCAGGAATGGGGTGCCACCAAAACAGGGTACCACTGAAATGAGGTGCCACCTCTGCTTCTACCTCAGCTTCCCGATGAAGTTCTCTCCCCCTCGTGACAGGTCAGTGGGGTCGATGGAGATGAGGTAGTTGGAGGTTTTGCTCTTCTTACGCTTCCTCCCGGCGAGGAGGAACACCTGCAAGGGGTGGAGGGACCACGTGGGGACAGGGCACTGTCACCACCGTTGCCACCCTCTCTATCTCCAGCTCACCACCCCACTGCTCCCTCTGCGCAGGGCTCGGCCCAACAGGTCACTGCCTCAACCTTGGGGAAGTTGTGGAGGGATGGTGATTCCCCAAATGCTGTCTGAGCCATGGGGCAGGGTGGGGCTGAGCCCAGCCTGGCATTGGTGTGGTTCTCTGGCCAAGTACCACCCTGGGTGCCACCAACGTGGGGCATTTCCCAAGAGGAATTGCAGCGGAGGGCAGCAGCCCCATACAAGACCTACCACCAGCCCCCCCCAAACCCTGAGGGTGCTCCCCAGGTCGGGTGCAGAGCCCCAGGGGTCCCCACGCCCATCCCAACTCACCTTCTTGTCGTTGTCCAGGTGGAGGTAATAGGTGGGGTAAAGCCCTCGGTCCATCCCCTTCTTGTCCCGTGTCACCCGGCACTTGACGGTCACTCCCTGCGGCGCCGGCCGCAGCACGAACTCCTCCAGGTTGTCCACCTCGATGACAGGTGATGGGGGCCTCTCCTCCTTCTGCAACACGAGAGGCACTAGTGACCCCCAAACCAGACCTGCCAAAAAGCTCCTCTCCTTTCCCAGCTCCCGATCCCCCCCCCTGGGCTGTGGCTCTGCAGCTGGTGGCTTTGGGGACAGTGCTGTGGGGGGTCTCCCTGGGGGATGCTCCAGCCCCTGGACCTGCCCTGGAGGGAAAAGTTGCTGCCCCTGCACCGAGGGGCCCCCAGAGCTCTGAGGGTTTTTTTTGTACCTTCTTTGATTTCTTCCCTTTCCCTTTCCTGTTGGAGTTTTTCGGGGGGGTCTCTGGGGTCTCCTCCTCGCTGTCAGCCGCTTTGGGAGGAGCTGCAGGAACGAGAAGGGGAATGGAGGAGAGGGATGAGCCTGAGTCTGCCAAACCCCCAAACCCAGCTCAGCACAGACCCAGAGCAACCCCATTGCTCGTCACCCCCCTCTCCCTGCAGGTTCACCTGCTCCCCTCTGAGCCTCCCAGCGCCCACCGCCCCCCAGCTGGGCTCTCACCTTTCTTTTTGGTTTTCTTCTCTCTGGGGGGGTCCCCACCTGTCTGGAAGAGGGACGCCGGGTTTTTCTTCTTCTCCGACCTGATGGGTCTGGTGCTGGAGTCAGAGTCATCCTCCTCATCACTGCCAGTGGGGACTGGGGGGACACAAGGGACACTGTCACACAGCACCGGGCACTGCTGGCTCCAGGTGATGGCATGGGGCAGTGGGACTGGCCTGTTCACCCCATACCTTTCTTCTTGCTTTTCTTCTCCTTCTCCCTGTTCACCTGGAACATGGACATGGGCTCCTTCTTGGTGCTTTTGGCAGATTTGGCTTTGCCATCAGAGTCACTCTTGTCTCCTGGTGGGATGGATGAGTGGCCAGACAAGGGGATGGGGACAGGCCGTGACAGGGGACAGGGAGGTGGCAGGTTTGGGCAGCAGGAAGAGGTGAGCTGGGGGGAGGTTCCACAGAGTGGGGGCGATTGCCCCACAGCCCCCTGAGCCTCCTGGGCCGGTGGTGAGGATGGGATGCCTGGTGGTCCCCTCATCCCAGCAACGAGAGATGCAGGTGGCAAAGGAGCCAGGCTCCTGATGTCCCTGTCCCCTGGGGCACTCACCTTTTGGCTTCAGCTTCTTCTCCCGGCTCTCCCCTGAGGGGGGCTCTTTGGGCAGCTTCTTCTTGAGCTTCTTCGGTGGGTCTTTACTCTCTACCTCCTCTTCCTCCTCTTCCTCATCCTCTGAGTCCTCGGCCGGCTCTGCCCAGAGGTGACACCACGGCATCACCACCACGGCATCACCACCACGGCCTCTCACACGGGGGTTTGTGAGCAGGGACCGTCCCTCGGCAGCGCCCATCCCACCGTGGCCAGGGTGCCGGGGCCCTGGGTGG
>NW_008607051.1:0-11877 GCF_000691845.1 Merops nubicus | reverse complement strand
TTCATCCCTTGGTTCGTGACACTTACCCAGTAAGATTTACTGTCAGACTACTCAAGCCTCTGTCCCTAGTAGCAGACTATGGTGTAAAGAAGTACTACAAGAAGTACCAAGAGATCAATTAGATAGAGGATGTCTTAGTGATCGCTAGAACAAACTCTACATATATGAATCCACGTGACCAGACTTCATGCATCAAAAAGGGCTGATACCATTCTTAGGGTGCCTTTATCATCTTTGAAAAGTTACAGAGGCTGGAAGACAAGACCAATGAAAAGAAAAACACAAATGTGATTCCCTTTTTCAAGAAGGGAGAAAGCTATCAAGCAAGTCTGTCTCTCCTCTGCCTCTGAGAAGACAGAACAAATTCTGCTGAAAATCATTTCAAAACACATAAAGAACAAAAAAAGTCACTGGGAAGAGTCAGTATGTTTAACCATGCCAATTAGTGTCTGTGGTGAGATGATTGACTCAGTTGACAAGAGGAGGGTGGTAGATGTCCTTTATCTTGACTTTAGCAATGATTTTGACATACTATTTCACAATGTCCTTGTAGCTGAATTGGAGAGTTTTAGATAAGTAGACTGTGAGTTGACTAGAAATCAGACTAGATTGCCAGACTGCCAAAAAACACCAACAGACATCACTTCAGAGTGCCATTGGTGTCCAGGTATTAGTGGCATTCTGCAGAAGTTGGTACTAGGGCTGATGCACAACATGTATGATGGGATGGACTGCACCCCCACAAAATTCATTGAAGGCACCTGGGGAAAGAGGAATATATACACTGCAGGGTATATATTTTTTTCAAGCTGAAGAAATATGGTGAAATTCAGCCAAAACAAATGTAAAGCCCTGTAGCTGGAATGGACTCAACCCATGCAATAGGACAGGCTAGAAACCTGCTTTGCAAATGAAGTGTCCTAATAGGATCAGCAAATTGAATATGAAACAGTAGAGTAGCCCTGTTGACTTCAGATAGGATGGTCAGATTCTCCTCAGATATACTCAGTGAAAGATTGAGATAGAACAGACACAAGTTGCTGCAAAGAAAATTCTGATTAGATATATAGAGAAAAAAATTCTTCATAGTAATGGTGACCAAGCTCTGGGTAATGGTGATCCAGCACTGGGACACTTCAATCTGTGAAATACTCATTCCTGTTAGTTATTCTCATATCTAACAAATCTAACAGGGCAGTATAAATCCAGTTAACCCTGCTTTAATCAGAAGCTTGGGAAAGATGACTTACAGGATCTCTTCCATCCTAACAGGTTTTTGAGTTTGTTTTCTTACAACTTTTTTTTTCAAAATTACAAGAAATCTGCATATAATATAATATTTTTTTTTTTTTTTATTTAACCTTAGCCTCTCCTTTCAGAATATCTTTTTCTTTCCTCTAGCTTCCTTAGCTGGCACAATTGAAATGCTGGGGTTTGAACCCCGAACCCCGAATTAAGGTTGCCATATGGGTGATTCCCACAGCCCTTCATAAAGAGGTGGTGAGTTTGCCTTATAGCTTCCCCCCAGGGTGCGGCCGGCCCTGCAGGGAGAGCCATAAGGGAAATGAGCCCCAGGGGTCCCGCATTGAGTTGACAAAGGTCAGGTGTCTGCTTGGGGATAAAAGCTGGGACCACTGGCAGGGAGTCAGGAGTGTCTGTCTGTGGAGTGCACTCCCCAGAGCTTCCTGGTTCAGGGCAGACCTCCTGACTCTCCCTGGAGCTGGGCCCTGGTCTGCTTAAGACCTTTGCGAACACGGGCGGATTGGGTGAAAGTCACCATGTGGGCACCTTTTTCTTATATGTTCAACTTGCTGGTTTGGCTGTTTCCCATGCCAACTATGGGAAACCTCGGTTCACTGTTTATACCACCTGTTGTGGGCTGAGTCATGTCTTTTGTGGGATTGTTGGGGGTGGCATCAATTATGTACCAGCTGATTGATCTGTTTGTACCCCCGGCGGTCATTCATAGAATATCAATTTGCTTACAATACAGTCTGTGTATTGGATTCTCTTCCTGCTGGGGCTATCATTTTTGTTGGGCCTGGTCATTGGCAAAACACACAATTTTAAAAGAACTAATTTTGAGATTGATTTCCTTCAGATATTGTACTCTGCTGTCATACTAGCCACTGCTTGTCCATGTTGTGTTTATTTATTTACATTTAATTTATTTTGAACACTTAATTTTTTTTTTTGTTGTTGTTGTTGTACTTTCCTGAACTCCCTCTGATTTGTTAATATATGCGTAACTGAGGTTCCCAGAACTGAACTTTTTTTTGTAGGTGTGGTCACACTGGAGTCATATAGAAAGAAACTATTGTCTGCCTGCTGTGTGACATCAATGTGTCAGATTCCTTGGTCTCTAAAAATAATTCTTACTTCATTTAAAGTAAGAAGGGAAATTATCATTTCTGTATCTTTGCAAGCCTAGTACACACAGAGACGTGCACAAACACGCACAAACACTCGGACATGCACAGACATGTACAGACATACACTGTTCAGAGAAATTGATTTCTATCTTTCATGTCCTGTCCAAAATGATTGCTATAGAAAAATAAAACAAAAAACAAACAAACAAACAAAAAAATCACACCACCACCATCACCACCAAAAATATTCTTTTGGCCTTTTTACAGTCAGAATAATGGGAAAAATGGCTGGAAATAATAGTTGGCACAAAAACATCAGGACAAATGTAGGGGCACGTTAGACATTCATTTCCCTTGAATACTACACCTGGTCATGTAGTGATCTGTTGAAATGCTTTCATAAAAAAACTTTCAATATGACATTAAATTATAAGACTTTTAGATTAAATAAATCACAATTTATAACTAAGCATGAACTGTCTGCACTTTAACCTAAGTTCTGCCTCCCTGTCAGCCTATCATCTGGTTTCGAACTAGTAGTGTGATGTAAGGTATCCTTTCTGGTTTAGCATTATTTTCTTTCTCTGATCTTGATCAGCTTGGAAATCTCTCTGAGACTGTCCCAAGAGAATCATCTTCACAGTAAAAGCTTCTGACTAGACTTCACACTTGACTGTCAGTGAGATGAAGCATAGACTAAAGGATCTTACTCCCCCTCAATTATATTCCTAGATGAAGTACAGTTCAGACAGGTCCACATGAGAAGGTAATGAACTACAAGGAAGAAGTGAGTTCAGAGGGTAAAAGTGACAATTATTTTTCTACATGAGCAGAACTGAGAAAACTATTGGTCTTTTCCTTAAAAATATATCACACTGGAAGTCCAGTACTGATGTTTTTATAGTCTTGCTTCACACAAATGTCCCAAAGAAATTCCCTACAAAAAATCTGACAGACATCAATTTTTATATGACCATCTGATTACACTTTTATAAAATAAATATCTAGAAAGCACTGCAACACTTCATGAAGAATAATTCTTTATAGAAGAAGCAAAAACTTGACGTAAGCTATGTAGATGTATTTACCCTTACTTTGGTACCTACCCATTTAAAATTCACATTTTATGCCTCCAGGAAATTCATCTGGAACGTGACCCGCTTAAAACAGATTTAGACCACATTCTATACCATAAACTTACAATCTTTGAAACCAAAAGGAGCACAAAAAGAAGATCTGAAGATATTTTTTCATGCATTTTACCTACTGGCACATTTGTGAGCCAATCCTCAAGGGATATACAGTGAAATTAATTTCTGCAGCATAGCCAGTATGGCTTCAAGACCAATCAAGGAGCTGGCCTGGAGAACAGAGACCAATATCTCTCTCTCTGAGAATTTCTGCCACTGAACGGCAGTTTTCAAATTAATATCTTGTCTCAGATTGCTGAAGAGAGAATTTAAATCGAATTAAATGACTCAAAAGTAACTGAGTGTCTTTAGGTAGGACCCAGTAGGGAGTTGAGTGACAATTTGATCCATTCTGCTCACATTATGGGTTCATAGTTCTTCATGGTTTGGTTTTGGTTTTGGTTTTCATTTTTGTTTTCGGTTTTGATTTTTTTTTTGTTTCGTTTGCTTGCTTTTTTATTTATTTATTTTTGATTGTTTGTTTGTTTGTTTTGTTTTTGTTGTTTACCAGGTCACTAAATACATTGCTTTGGCTATATATCATCCCCATGCTTGTAATTTTAACTACCTACTTAGGCACATGAATTTCACTCTGGAATCCTGCTAAAGCTTTTCTCGATGTTTGCTGAAGAATGTCACCATGAGAAAACAAAACATGTAGAAGACCAACTTCTTTAATACTTTGTGCCACAGTGATGTAGTGTATGTTGCAATTATACAACAAACAATTTTGTCTATAGTAACATATCTGCATCCTAACTTGCCTTAATCATCTTCTGGTTGTATTCCTTCTCACAGTCATTTTCAGTTTTCTGTTTAGTGCAATCCCTTAATTCTGTCTTTTTAAATAGCAATATCCACTTTTCCTATGTTGTTCTGTTTGGTTTTATTTTCCCTGTCAGTTCTGTAAAAAATCTTAAGTGATTAAAAGTCACATGACTTGAAAAAAAAAAACATATTCTGCTGACTTAGTTTCACCTGTTTGCTGTTCAGAAACAGAAGAACATACCATCGGATCTTACATAGGTTTCGCTTGCATGACACCAGACAAACAAATTTTGTCTTGTTTTGCAGTATGCTTATGCAAATGCATTTCTATGATGTTATATTGATGGATTTTTTTCATAAATATAGCTTTTAAAAGAAAAAAAAAAATCCCATTTCATAACCTAATCCAAGGGCATTCAGAGTTTCATCAAAATTAGTATGACAACTTTCTCAAAAATGCTTGTGCAATAAAGCACAAGAAACTAGCAGCACTTTACTCATGATCTGGTTCTAGTGAGCTCACAAATACATCAGCAGCTTTGTTTCTTGAGCTTGAGTGTCCTGATTGTGTCTTGTCTCAAAAAGCGCATTCTGTATTTGCCCTGTTTTCCTGGTGAAAACAGAGAGGCCTTAGCGGTGAAGAAGGATAGGCATCTCTTTAAACTCAAACTCCCTTCTTATGTAGAGACAGACAATATCAGCTATGAATATTAATGCATGAAACATAATCTTACATTTTATGATAACTATTCTTATTCAAGACTAAGAATCAGTATATTTTTCTCATGATGGGGTTCTCTAATCTATTTTCAACAGCACTGCTGCTAATCAATGTGAAGCAAAACACCAGAATATTCAGAGAACAACCATGTGTCTGTGGTCTAAACAGCACTGGAGTCTAGCAACCCATTATAAACTAAACTTTACTGAGGCAGACAACTGGACCAGTTCTCTATCTGCAGCATTATTAGAACCAAGCAGTGCAGAAAGATTAATTTTCATACCTTATGCACAGCACTACTGTTTCTATACTTCAGGAAAGTAGAAGAGCATGACACATTCAGTTCAAGTTCAATTTGGAAGCAAGTATTCTGACCAGATACTTTTCTTCACAGCATCTTCCTGCCTGTTATTTTTCAAAACCATGTTTACACAGTTCCTTTGTTATTCTTGTCTAAATGCCAAACCTCTAAAATGTCTTTATTGAATTTTATCAGCTTATCTGTTTGTCCATTTTCTGATCACTTCCCCAATTAATTCTTTATGAAATTAAATAAATCTATTCTGAATTTCAATGTTTAAACCATTCAAGTGAAAACAGAACTGTACATGGCACACGGAAGACCTCCGCAGAACTTGTCTAAATACTACCTTACCATTTGATAGTCAATCACTGTTAATGACTTTCTGGGCACATCTGAACATTTTGCACATCTGTAATAGTGATCATCGTAATCTTATCTTTTGCTTATAAGTGTCCTGTAAAGCAGCTTTGAAAGATTTTGTAAGTTCAAAGTATCTAACATAGCATATACATTTCTTCTCCTTTATCTGTAAGGCTGTTATCCTATCACAGAAAGGAAATTAGATTATTCTTACAAGCTTTGTTCCCAAGAAATCTGTGCTGGCAGTTACTCTACTCTTGTGTTATCTCCAGGTGCTTATAAATTGTTTGATTATTTGCTTTAGCTTTTTATAAAAAGAACTAAAACTGACTCATGTATAATTCTTCATTCTTACTTTTCCACCTTTTTGAAGATGAGAACTGTGACTTTCCTTTTTCTAGTTCTCCAAAGCTTCATAATCTTTCATGAATTCTATAAGGTTTCAGCAAGTCTTTAAAGTTTTCTGAGTAAAATTCAATTGGGCTACCCAATGCAAAACTTCTAACTTACATTAGAGCTCTTTAATGTACTTTTCCTTCCTTCAGAATTTATCTTTACCCCTTTCTTGTTGATTATGTGTCCACTGCCTGATCTCAGACAATCTTTGTAGAAAAATTTGAAGCTAAAAAGAAAATTAAACTTTTTAGCATTCTTGGTATCATCATCAGTTCTTTCTGTCCCCAATTAGCTTTTCTAATTATATTCATCCTGATGCTCACAGGCTTACTGAATGTCTTCTTGTTGCTCTTTATGACTCTTGCCAGTTGACTTAGTTTACATCTGGTTCTTTTACTATCTTTTTCCTACTAGTTTTTCCTTAATTTTTTTTTTTTTCCTATTCTGTGTACTCCCTTCATACAATTGAAATCACTGAAGAGTCACTGAAGAGTTAATAATTTACCAAAGCCGGTTCTTCTACTACACTTTGTATCCCTTCAAAAATTTGCATAGTCTGCTACTATACTTTTAATATAGTTTCTTGATAAAACTGACAAAATGCTTATTCTACTTTATACTTGCTTCTCAAAAAGATATGTTCTCAAAATTCTTAATCATTGTTCTAATAAATTTGCACATTCAAGGTTTATTTAATCTAATATCTGACCGTCAGGAGTCTTCCTGAAAGGAAATCTATAAAGAAAGTTGAAAGCATTTTAGTTTTCCTGTTCTGTGGACTTTGACCTACTTCTCACAATAATTCAGATGTTTTCATCTAACAAATCCCCTGCTATTGAAAGACATAACCTGGACCTCTCCTGCTGTCTTGCTGTGGCACGTTGCAATTTGTTATCATCATTATCATTTGTGTTAATACTTTCCTAAAGAGCTAAAGATATTCTTGGGGTTTGGAGTTATGCAGGCCTATGTGAACTAAATGTTTAGAATAACCTACCTATTATGTTCTTAGTCATAATTATCCAAGGATATTGACCTAAGGGCCAACAGATCTTTAGTATACATTCCTTTAGCATTGAATTAATGTATGTGGTTGTTAAATGCTATTTTACATTAAAATTATCTTTTAAATTTTTACCTCACTATTGAATACTTGTGCACAAGGCTCTAACACCGACTGTTTTCTTCATCTTTATTTAGCCAATTATTTGCTCTAAAACATAGACCCTTCATTTGTTCTTTTTATGAGTTACTTTTATCCTTTCTCCAAAGATAACTAGAAAATAAAGGGAAGTTCAGGAAAGTAGAAGTTTACTTTAACTTTCAGGATAACATGTGGAAACCGTACATTATGGGTAGCTAATAACTACTTCTGCTGCAATTTGATTTATACCATGTCTGTATTGGTCAGGAAACAGAGACTGTGAGGAAAGAAATAAAAGCTGACTGTAAATTCACTAAAATGAAATAACAGTCAAAGGTCTTCTTATCTAACTCAGAAATATCTACCCCAAAAGGCAACATATACTTGACCAAGAACATGCACTCATTATCAGATATCCATATGGCTTATTTCAAATCTATTTTTAAAGAAGGGATACTGCCACAGAGAATTAATTGGATATGATGTTCATAATGTGATATGAATCACAATAACAATCCTAAATAGCCACTGTGGTAAGAGCAGTGAAATGAAACTCAAAACGACATAGATGAGAGTGTATTAGTTAGCTTGAAAGGATAGGAGCTTTCCACCGGAGGAAGAGCAACCAAATCTATTCAAGAACTATTACATGCAAATGGAAAGTGTCTCTCTAAAACCAAGCATAACTATTTGCCATATAAGTGGGAAACAACAAATTAAAAAAAAAAAAAAAACAACAACTTAGTTCTAGGATGTTTTCATGCTAATTTCCTGTGTCTCTCCGCTGTAGAATTCTTAGGCATCTGGTAACATGGTCGACCTCATACTGAAAACTTTCTTCAATGCAGATACTAATCTATTTCTATTCTGTACGTTTTCAGCAAACATATTCATCATTCTTTCCTACCATGAAATCTCTTTTTTCACATTTTCCAAGTGACCAAAAGATTTAACTGTTATTGGAGAATAGGGGCGGTCTATCAGAGAGAAATACAGATAATACAGTGTGGTTTCATCATCTCCATTTGAAAATAAAAGTGGTTTGGTTTTGTTTTGTTTTTAGAAAAGGAAAGTAAAATAAATGAAGTATATAACTTTTTTGTCAGATGAGGTAGGACAGACATGGAATGAAAATGAATATGCTTACAACTGGCTTTCTTATTGCTGGCAACACAATAGGTAAAGGAAGAAAACCTTGGGGACACTCGTGGCCTCAAATTCATGCTTTCCACTTAAAAGATTGTCATATTTTCAAGTAGATCTCCACCCAGACAAATTAATTTGTCATTGCAGCACAAGGAGACATCCATAGAGCCATCTTTAAGTACCAAAGGAAAGCAAGAAAACAGTATTTGTGAAGAATAACCCAGCCTTGATCATGGAGTAGCAACTAGAATACTCTGGCTGCTGATCTGCTGCATTCATGCTTCAGTGTCTTCATGGCTATTTCACACAAGTAGCTTGATTAAAGCTGCTTCAGAGTAAGCTAATTTATATTAGTCATGCTAGATAATAAGGGCAAGTAAATTTATTTTCTTAATATTGTTCATTCTTGACAGAGGTCATTAGGGAGTCATCAGTTTTCAATCAACACTACTGTGATCTGGTTTGTTCCATTGTACTGCACCCTGTATCTCCTTTTGGTGAACTTTCACAGGAATTTGAGGTGCAAAATAGGATCAAATTGCTTATACACAAAGTTGTATTTAACTGAAATTTTTCAGTATAATTTCTTAGAGTACTGAAATATTCATCATAAAAAAGAAAGGTGCTTTGGCAACAACAATTTCTTACAACAATATCTGCTTCTTCAAGGTAATAAAGACAAAAAATTCTTTGCTACCTTCACTTGATGACTGCAATACATGTTATGGAGATAATGTTAAGATACGGCACGTTGTCATCTAAGTAAATTTTTGGAAGGATATCAAAAAACTAAATTTATCCATATTTCCACTTAGCTTTTGAAAATACTCAAAGCAGACATCAGGTTAAAATACTGAAATGTGTAAGCTCATCACAACAGATACATGGAACAAGAGGAGAAAACAGACACAAAACTATGACTGTATATATATATGCTATATTTTGACTCATGATAATAAACCTGACTAAAATATACAGCTCTGTTTTGAGACCCAGCTGTGGAAATATCTCACCCATACCCAGCAACAGTTTAGTTTCCAAGGCTCGCTTTCTATAATCAGACAGACATGTAAGTAGCATGCAATATGCAAGTATGGCCAAAGGAAAAGAAAGACAATTGTCATTTCTGTTTGTTTGATGCATACCTTGTGATGGAAATCTACTTCTTTAGTGAGGAGTTTAAAAGATTTTGTGGTTTCATTCAGAAAGTTGTCAGAATTCTTTCACCAAAAGTTATACCAGTCTCTGTCCACAAAAATGTCTTCCATCTATTTGCAGATCACCTGCCGGTCTTCTTGGATTTGGGATGAAACCAGATTATGAAGCTTTTGGTTGTGTTTTGGAGCTTTATTTTGAGATAGGTATTTAATTCCAAATTCCCTCTTTTCCTTCTCCTGGGAAAGGTCAAATGGTAAAATCATTGTTACATTAACATTTCCAGCTAGTTACACTCAGAAAACAACTTCATTCATGTAGTTCTATGGTAACTCCATTGTTCTCAGCAGCTTTACCATGTACCTAATCAAACAGGCTATGAACAAAACTGAACCAGACAATTGCCCCAAATCTCCTCTATATTCCCTGTGTTACCATGTAAACCCTAAGGTATAATAATATTACATATTATATTTGTTGAAAAATGCCTGAAATTATTCACATAGCACATCATTGTTGAAATCAAAGTGATTTGCTTACCGCATGGTGTCAAAGGGAGAGGTATAGGGCTGCCCTGGGAAGCCACACAACAGTAAGGGGTTTGAGAGAAAAAAAGTCTGCGCAGGGTAGGGGGAACTTAATCCCATCCATACCACCTAGAAGAAACAGTTTCTAGACACTCTGGAACTGGACCTTAATTTCATTTCAGAAGACAGTGGGTAGTTCCCTACCAAACAGAGCAGGAGCAATCAATCCTCAGCATGGAAGGGAATATGGGTCTGGAAAAAAACTGAGCCACAAAATTATATGACACAGGAAATGAATCTTACATTATTGATGCCTAAACATTATGTAGTCATTTCCCATCACTTAAAAGCTAGGCATGTAATTTAAGCTTCTCATCTTGCTTGTTGAAAACACTAGTCAACAAAGACGCATAGGTACCTCTAGAAAGCAATAGGAAGCAACTTATCTTATCTGGCTTAGACATCTATGTTCAAAACAGAGGTACTTGAACAGAGGTAACTCTTAAATTTCACTGCCATTTAAATAAGCCTAGATGAACAAGACAAATAGTTTGTTTATTGTTTAGGTGAACTAAGCATCAATGAGGTAAATCCCAGACCTAGCCCTAACTGAATTTTAACAAGAGCTGAAGCAACTCTTTTCAACCCTTTTCATTCATATTGTTACACCATGACACTATTTAAAAACTACACTACGCTAGGGAAGTTTGATTCTTAATATTTTTAAAGTTAATTGCCTCTTCAAAATACATGGAAAAAAACTTCTTTTCTTCAGTTGGGAAACCCACTAAAAATATAAAATACTGCTGGGCCACAGCATAAATGGTCATATTCCACATTTTCAGCACAAGCTACTGAAATATACAGTAAAGAAAATATGTCATTATAGTGAAGTGTTTGTAAGTCAACACAGTTTCAGGGCTAACCATGCTAGAGCTGAAAAATGTGCATTTATTTATTAATTTATTTATTTATTTTAAAAGGGCACACAATACTAAGTTTGAGATAGGATCCTTTGGACCATCTGATATCTGTGTGAACGTGCTGCAATTTTATTGCAGAAAGAACAAATAATGGAAAGTAAACTTTTAGGCTGTGTAGTCCATGCCTTGTTACTGCAGGGTTTCAATTTTACAGTATTTTTTTTTGTGTCAATTTTACTAACTCCAAAATCCCTCATGTTGATTTAACATTACTAGTTTAATATGTATAAATACGCAATATATGTACAAACACATTTAAACAAACATATGGGGGGTTTCAGTATGATGAATGCATGCTACTGTATTTGGCAGTTCTCTTCTCCTCCTACATTCAGGCTGTTCTATGTAATGGGCATAAATCGCTGCTCAGTACAATAAATTATACCAGCAGCAGCCTGCATTAGGGAAATTTTAAATCCCTCCTCTAGTTTCTCATTTGACTGTTTATGGTTTCTTCCTCTTATATAAACATAAACAAAGTCTCTCAGCTTCTCTCCCATGCGTTATGTCATCTTGCCCAACACACAGAAACACTCATCTAACAGAGTTTTCAATTATCTGAGGTTCTTCAAAGCTCTTTTGGCACAGAAATCCTCCTTCGTTCACCCCATGTTTTGTGGGTTAATTTAGTACCACTTCAACCTGCTTTTCGTATACACCTGCAGTGCTCAAGGAAGGAGGAGCAGGTGGCCAGGGAAACCTCTGTGAGGAAGAAGGAGGAATAGCACACTATTTCTTTCTGCTTCACAGCTTTGGGGAGCCAAAGAAATGGGTTTGGATATTGGCTGTGTGTCGTTACCGACACCCGATC
>NW_008607050.1:575-1105 GCF_000691845.1 Merops nubicus | reverse complement strand
TTTCCAACCCAAACAATTCTATGACTCCAACTTCATTCTCCTGTCAGACCAGCAGGGCCACCACTGGCCCCAAACTGCCCCCAGCCCTCTGCCACCCTATCAGAAGCAGGGATAACCCCAATCAAGCAGACAGCAGGTCCCAAACTGCTACAATTTATTGGACAATGATCAAGTAAGGGGGGGTCTGAACTGTACATCTGTAAAAAAAAAAAAAAAAATAAAAAGAAGGGGCATAAACCAACAAAAAAATCAAGCAGGAGCAGGTGCCTCATGTGCTGGACGCGGTTTTCCTCCGCTTCAGCCGCGCTCGCCAGTCCTCGGGCAGCGCCTCAAAGTTGGCATTCCTCTCTGCCATGCCACTGCAGGGAGAAAAACGGTGTCAGTAACCCGGTGGCACAGGGGGACGGTGCCCAGTGACCTCCTGTACCACCCCAGGGCTGGAGATGCAGGTCCCCGCTCCCAGGGACATGGGTGAGAGTTGGGCTGGGGCCGCCCGAGAGGAGAAGGCTCCAGCTGGGGAGACCTGGCGG
>NW_008607050.1:0-230 GCF_000691845.1 Merops nubicus | reverse complement strand
CTCGTGTCCCGGTTGCATTTTTCCCCTCCCTGTGCCCTGCCCCTCATCAGCGGCTGCTGCTTCCACTCCTCGATGCGCCGCTGGGCCGTGGTCTCCCGATCCTCCTCGCTGGAGCTGGAGTTCTCCTCCTCATCCAGCTCCCGCTGGATGCTCTGCCACTTCTTCACCAGCGACGGCATCTTCGTCTTCCCCTTCTTGCCCTGCGCCGGACAGACACGGGGCCGCGGTGA
>NW_008607049.1:0-400 GCF_000691845.1 Merops nubicus | reverse complement strand
CTTGACTGGGGTATAAATGGGGCACCAACTAAGAACTGGTGGAGCTGGTTGTTGGCTGGTGGACCCTCCTCTTGGATATACCACCCAAAAATACTTCCATGGATTGAGTGAGCTTTGCCCCCACCCCTTCAGATAAGTGGTATCTTGGGCATTCTTGAGTGGGAGGTTCCCTTTTAGGAGTGATTGGGCAGCTTTGGTTGCAATAACACCCCACTTTTTTGCTATCAGCTGCTGTTCTGTGGGTGCCCCTGTGGCATTAGTGGTGTAGTCTTCAGGATGTCAACAGGGGACACCTCCTAAGGGTCTGGAGTGGCTCAGATGAAGGGTCTGTGTGTGCCAACCTAGGTGCTAGTTTAGTTCAGGCACAGGATCACTCTAGAACATTAGACTCCAAAAAAAA
>NW_008607048.1:3079-6868 GCF_000691845.1 Merops nubicus | reverse complement strand
AAGATGTTTCCAGCAATAAAGAAGAAATGCTTTTAAACAGACATGAAAATTGTAAAATCACAGAAGAAGGAAGGCACGAGGAGGCTGCCCAAGGGCTCTGTGGCAGCTGGCTGGGAGCTCTGGGCTGCCCACACGGGGTCATCTTGAAGGAAAAAGGAACTGCCCAATTTCCTAGAGTTTTGTCAAGAGATAACGTTCAGCCTTCCTTGGAGAACATTAACACACACCATGAAAACTCCAAGCTGCATCTTCATCATCCAGGTTATTAATTCCCTGGAGCTGGGCCACTCGCTAACGGCTCAGACCAGGGAATGTTGGTGCAAGTGTGTCAGAGGACGAGCAGAGGGACAGAAGCTCTTGATCCTCAGGCTGATGAATGCCGCCTGGTGCTGCCCGTGTCTAATTAGTGCTCTGCCACCAATTTGCTCTGATGAATGGCTGAACAGGCTGCAGGCACAGATCTGCATCTCGGGAGCCCAGCTCTTCATCCGCCAGCTCTGCAACAGCCACAGACAAGGGGTCCTGCTGCTCCTGGCACCCGTGGCTTTCTTAGGAGCTGGGTTTACTTTTCCTCTCAAGGGAGTAGGGGCAGGATCCCCACCCACTGAGGGGCCAGCATGTGCTGCCACAGGGGAATCCCGAAATCCCAGCGTGGTGGGGCTGGAAGGGTCCTCTGGAGATCATCTCATTCAACATCCTGCTCCAGCAGCTCACCCACAGCAGGGTGCCCAGGATCACATCCAGGCAGGATTGGAATCTCTTCAGTGAAGGAGACTCCACAACCTCTCTGCGCAGCCTGTGCCAGGGCTCTGTCACCCTCACAGTAATGAAGTTTTTTCTGATGTTGAGGTGGATTGCCCCTTGTCCTGTCACTGGGCACCACTGACAAGAGTCTGGCCCCAGCCTCTTGCCCCCCACCCTTTAGATATTGGTCAGACTCTCTCCAGCAGTTCCTTGTCTCCCTTGAACTGGGGAGCTCCAGATGTGGCCTCAGAGGGCAGAGCAGAGGGGCAGGAGAACCTCCTTTGACCTGCTGGCCACCCTCCTAACGCAGAAGCCACAGGCAAGCCCAGCACAGCAGCGATGCACAGACACACTCCAGCAGGAGCTGCTTCCCAGCCTAGCCCTTGGTGGTTGGCTTATGCTCTGGAGAAGCAGCTTGATGAGCCTCTGCACATCTCCACTCTCCTCATTACTGCTGCTGATTATTTTCCAGGGCCCCAGAGCACGGCACGTGTCCCAGCAGCAGGGCTGGCCTGGGGCAGCTCTGTCGCTCTGCAGGGCTTGACTTGCTGGTTCCAAAGATGGGGTTCTCAGGGGGTTATCTGCTAAAGCCCCCTGGACTCAGCAGGCAGCACCATGGGAAGCTGCCAGGCTTGGGTCCACTGGCCAAGCTCGTGCTCCCAGACGTGGTCTGGCTGGTGTGAACCTATCTGAGATGGAAATGGTTGAGTGTGCAGGAACAAAGGAGGCACCTCTGACGTTCGTATGCTTGCCTCTGAAACCATAACCACGCTCTAACCCTTCCCCATCTCTGTGTGCCTGTAGATGGCTATAAAATAGCTTGGATAGTTTTAAGATGAGATGTTTTATTTCTAAAATATTTGGTGCCGCTGAGGCATGTCTGAAAAGCATTTAAAATATACCAAATAGCCCCCCAAAAAATCTCCTGCTTGGGAGATTTTGCTTCCTCCTATCTCGCTCAGACACATTTCAAAGGACCTTTGAACATCCAACTCTTCATCATGTTTGGAAGTTCTCGTGGGTGACTGCTGGAGCTGGGGACTTTCCTGCACTCCCTCTTCTGCTGGCTGAAACCTTGGCTTGTTCCCATCTTGGCACAAGGAAAATTCATCTCCTGGCCCCGACCCAGGGCAGGCTCATTAGGATCTGGCACCATCACCCCCTCGTGTGCAGGAGGGGACAGCGGGGGCCTGGGGCAGCACCATGGTTCCCTGGGGATGCCCGTGGGGACATGCCAGGGCTGGTGGATGTGCCAGGGACGTGGCTGTCAGGGACACGGGAAGCCAACCTGCAGGGAGCAAAACCATTCAAGAGAGGTCCTTGTGTTTGTGTGTTTTATTTTACATCCAGTATCAGCAGCTGCACTGGGCCCTGCTCGGCCCCAGCCACTGCTGCCCCCTCCCATGCCATGCCATGGGCAATCCCAGGGTGCCAGCCCCAGAGCAGGGCACAGGGGAAGGGGTGCCCCACACAGGTTGGCCAGTTTGAGCCCAGGACACCCAGCTGGCTACACCACGGGGCTCTGCCACCTCTGCTCAGAGCTGTGCCAGGCTCCAGGGCTGGGGAAGGACTCAGAGCTGCAGGGCTGCCCTGGGGGCACAGCCCCATCCTGCCCTCTCGCTGACCATGGACCCAGCTCTTGGCAGTGGTTTGGGTGGTGCTTTTGTTGCCAGCGTGGGTCCTTCTCCTGAACACTGCTAGGCCTTGCAGAGTGCTGGGAAAGACATTCTTTGCTTGGCTTTGCTTTTTGGAGAGGGAGACGCACTAGTGGGGACAGTTTGGTGGGTGAAGGAGTGCTCAGGCCTTGCCCCTGGGCTGCATCTGCTGAGGGAACAGTATTTAACCAGCTCCCTGCTTTACAAACCCCCTCGGGGAGCTGGTTGCTGCTATTACCATAACTTGCTCTCAAAACACCAACTTCTACAACACATCAAGGTGCCAGCCTGGTTGCAGGGCTGGTTTGCAGCGTGCCAGAGCTGCCCCGTGCCTGCCACATAGGGCAGCACCCTCCAGCCCCCCAAAACCTCCCGGGGTCCCTCGAAGGGAGCGCAGAGCCCTGGGGCACTGCCAGGTGAGATGCTGGTGAGAGCCCCACAGCACCTTCAGCAAATAAATGATGGACTGGAATGCCAAGAAGCCAAGACTTGGTAAAACAGACCTGGCTCTCCAAACCTCCTGCCTGCTGTGCGGGGAAAACGATGCCAATGAAAGGCTGGAGGGAGCTGCAGGTGGGAGCTGCACTTCAGGATGGGTCAGAGAAGCAGAGGAGCCCGAGGTGGAAAGAGGGGGACTGTGCACAGCAGTGATGGGAGATGAGACAACCAGCCAAGGAAGGAGGAATGTGATGTAAGAGGGGGCTTAGCAGTAGGAGAAAGAGAAGAGACAAAAGCAGGCTCCCAGCAAAATGCAGGAATTTAACTTTCACAGCTGCAAAAGGAAAACAATAGCTTCCCACACAAAAATAACGGATGGGCTGCCTTGATGAGAAGCTGTCTGAGGAATTCCAATGAAAAGGCAGCGACACTGACAAAGGCAACGAGATTGAGGCGTTGGGAGGTACGGGAGCAACGGGGAGGGAGGAACAATGAACGGCAGGGAGGGAACGGCTGGGCTGGGCACCTCTGTCCCCAGCTGCCCTCCCACACCCCCCGTCCAGATGATGCCCGTTGCCTTCAGGTGCCTTCACTGCTGTGGAGCCAGAGCTGTGTGTGCCCTTGGCAGAGGACCCGTGGTGGAATGGGGGGGGGAGAGCTGGTGGGTTTAGGTGGGAGTAAAAGACCCCTGACCCTTAGTTGGTGGCACTGCAATAGGTGACAACAGAGGCAAGCTGAGCTGTGTGACCAGCAGCATGTGGAGAGAGCCTGCACCAGTTTTCATAGAATCATTTTGGTTGGAAAAGACTTTTAAGATCATCAGGTCTGACTCTCCCCCAGCACTGCCAGGTCCCCACTGCCCCGTGTCCCTCACACCACATCTCCGTGGCTTGGGAAACCCTCCAGGGGTGGGGACTCCACCACTGCCCTGGGCAGCCTGGCACAGCCCTGG
>NW_008607048.1:2535-2923 GCF_000691845.1 Merops nubicus | reverse complement strand
TTTGCTCCAGGCTCAGCACCCCCAGCTCCCTCAGCTGCTCCTCCCCACACTTGGGCTCTAGACCCTTCCCCAGCTTCCTTGCCCTTCTCTGGCCACACTCCAACCCCTCAAGGTCCTTCCTGGAATGAGGGGACCAAAACTGACCCCAGGATTTGAGGTTTGTCCTCCTCAGTGCCAAGTGCAGAGGTAGAACCCCCTCCTCAGTCCTGTTTTCCTGTAGCAACCAGGCAAAGATGAGCATCTTCCCAGATGGAGCACAGAACTGGGCACGGGGAGAGCCTGGCCAGGACACGGCGGGTGTCCCTACCCGGGGGCAGAGCAGGGAGGGGCAGCTGAGCCCGGGGCAGCCGGGGCAGGAGGCAGCCGAGGGCGAGGCCGGACTGGCACG
>NW_008607048.1:0-2177 GCF_000691845.1 Merops nubicus | reverse complement strand
CCCCGCAGCCTCGGCGGGGACGAGCTGGTTTGCTGCCTTTACAAACGAATCTGCTTATATGTAGATGTGTCAGGGTAACAAATAGCCCCTGCCACAGCCAGCCCCGCTCCCAGCCCCGCCAGACACCGCAGCCCTGCTCCCCCAGGCACGCCGTGTCTTCAGGCTTCTGTTCCTCCATTAATCTATTTTTAGCAAATATATCCCCCTTAGTTCAGCTGCAGTTATCTGATTAGTTCCTGTAACTACACGAGGAGCAACATCTCCAGGCGTGACTGCGATTTCTGAGCAGACTGTGGCTCTGCACACACGTTTGCTGGAAGAGAGAAACTTGCTGGAGACTCTCCCTGCGGTTCTCTGAGCTCTGCTGCTGCACGAGGCTGAGTTTTGGGGGGCCAGCGGGGACCAGCAGCAGCTGCAGGTGCTGGAGCACCCGACCTTTGGTAAGGGCAGGGTTCCTGAGGTGCCCTTCCCTGCTGCCACCCGCGATAAGGAGCCATCCTCCTCCGGCGTTGCCCCGGCGCGGCGGCGGCCAGCAGCTGCCTTTGTTTGCTCCCGAGCAGGAGGCTGTTGACAGAGATTTCCATCCTCCTCAGCCGTGGCTGGGAGAGGGGAAAAGTCCCCGTGTGTCAGCCCTGACAGCCTGAGGAAAGGTGTACCCCAGAGGTGTGGGGTGTCAGGGCTGCGGACCCGCGTGCTCCGGGCAGGTAGCACCAGGGAAAAGCTCCCCCAGGGCACAGGGACCAGGTGAAAACCCACAGACAGCTCCAGCACCACACTGTGCTCGAGGCCTCAGCCTCCATTGACTGCAGCTGTCCCTGAAAATCAGATTAAAGTGCAAAGCCCTGGCACCGAGTCTGCTCTGACAAGTCAGGTCTTCCGTCTCCCAGGGTGAGGAGCACACAGAAGGGAGTGGGATGGATAAACCTCTACCCTGAGACCTTTTCCTCTGGCCTCAGCTGTGTGCTGCAAACCCAGAGCTCCTCAGCACTCCCTGGGGCACATGCCTGCTGTGGCTGTAAGCCACATGTGCTGCTTGAGGGTTGGGGTGGGAGAGGGGGAACCTCCCACCTTCTGTGCCCAGGAACCACACACAGGAGCTCCTGACGGGGCTCATCTCCCTTGTCTGTGGCCAAGAGAAGTCTGTTGCCTGCTCCCCCTCCTCCCCTGGAGTGCTTTAGGGCTGTTGAACAGAGATTAACCGTGGATTTGAATGCTCCCAGGGCAGCAAAGGGAAAAGCTCATCCGTGCACACAGCGAGAGCAGCCCCTCAGCACCACCACGGTGGCACCTGAGCTCTGGCACAGGCCCTGGGTGTGCCCCAGCCCCCCCACGCTGGCCATCACCCCCTCCCTCTTGTGCAATCCCCGTTATTTATTTACGTCTTCATTGTGTGCCTGCCTGGCTCCTCACCACGGCAATTTATTTTCCACTCCTGCTTGGATGTGACTGTTTGAGGCTCCTTTTCCAGGCAGGATGAGACTGCACCACTGGAAATATGTCACCCAGCTAAAGACATTTATTTCAGTCGAGAGACCTGCAAGTGCCTCAGGTGACACTTCAATTTGCAGTCAGAAGAAAGATGCCAAGTGTTGCTCACTGAAACCAGTTGCTGAGACAGACTGGGGATAAAATCTCAAGCCTGCTCCCCTGGCAGCCCACTTTCTGTCCACCCCACGGGCTCTGCCCTGAGACTGACCTCTCACAGGGGTGCTGCCAGCAACAGATGGAATCACAGAATTGTTTTGGTTGGAAAAGACCTTTAGGATCCTAAAGTTCAACAGTTCCTCAGCACTGCCAGGTCCCCACTGCCCCGTGTCCCTCACACCACATCTCCACGGCTTGGAAACCCCTCCAGGGGTGGGGACTCCACCACTGCCCTGGGCAGCCTGGCACAGCCCTGGGCAACCCTCAAGGGGAAGAGATTTTTTCCTCATGTCCAATCTAAACCTCCTTTTCTCCAGGCTCAGCACCCCCAGCTCCCTCAGCTGTTCCTCACCACACTTGGGCTCTAGACCCTTCCCCAGCTTCGTTGCCCTTCTCTCAAGCTGCTGCCTGGAGCGAGGGCCCCAAAACTGAACCCATGATTTGAGGGGTGGCTTCTGCAGTGCTGAGTGCAGGGGGATGATCCAAGCCAGGATTTTGGTGGCCTTCTTGGGCACAGGCTGGCTCATCTTCAG
>NW_008607047.1:0-34585 GCF_000691845.1 Merops nubicus | reverse complement strand
TTTAATTGCTCTGTTCCCTAGGACTGACAGAACATTTCTATCTTCTCACAGTTTCTCTGACTCTGATTTTTTTTTTCTATATATTGGGTTGTTTGATCTTCAGCCTGCCTTCAAAGCTTACTTCTGTTGCATTTACTCTTGGAAAAAAATGGGCTGTAGAGGATGAATATTCAGAGTGAATATACAGTCTTCTCCTGTATTTTACTTCTTCCATCATACTCCTGTTCCTCTTGCTCTGTCTACTCCCTGTAACTTAATTATGTTGAAGAATTTTAACCTTCCTATGGTCAAACCTTTGCCTCTGGTGTAGACAAAATTTATATAAAGATCTTTAAAAAAAAAAAAAATTCTATCTAAAGTTTTCAGACTTCTCAATACTGTAATAATTATTCCAAAATGTATAGCTTAATTACATTCCAATTCCTATAGCTTAGTGAATGAACTGTAGCTCCTGTGTGAACTGATTTAGAGAAGTGATTTAGTCTTCCACAAAAATAAGTGTTTTAAAATCAAGAACTAGCAGTTGCAAGAAACGTGTTTAAGATGTCAGGTAATTGCATTTCTAAAGCTTCTCCTGTTGTAACATTTGACCAGTTAATGCAGGAGTATCTCACTCCCTCTCTCCTCCCCTTTTAGCTTAGCTGTCCACTTCTACTTTGAGACTTAAATGTGTGTAGAAACAGTGACATAACCTGTAGTAAGGTTTGTATTTCAACAGAAATATTCTTGAACATATCTACAACCAGTTTTGACCTACCTACTTCACTCTTTGTAGTAATGCCGTCATATTTGTCTTACAACTACGCCATCCGTTTCACTTTATATTTTCGTCATTGAAGCTATTTTACATCTGTTGAGGTCTCTTATTTTAGAATAGTTTTGTTATCAAGTGATGTCTGAAGTTACTGCATGTTAATTCTAGTTTCCGGTAAGATCATCAAAAAACACGTTTTAGTGCTCAGGAAGTTTCTGTGCCTGGTGTATTTAAGACACAAATTGCCAGACAAGAATGAAAGGATATTCCATATTCCAAAACCTAGATAGTCCCAAATTTTCTGTACAACTCTCTTTCAGCCCAGTCATTTGCTTCAACACAAACACCCATGGGAGTTGAACTTCATTATTTTTCTGAGCCAGCTACTTGCAGATCAAGTTGTTTGTGTAGTGTGTGTTTCTTTCCTTCATTTTTCAGCACTATATATGAATTGCTATACCTCTTGATTTTCTTGAGAGCAATCAGATGTACTTGCTTCTTCTTTGACCTAGACCACACTCACATGGAGAGGTCTGTTTTATTCTATGAGAAAGGAAGTTTTTACTAATACTTGAAATATAAGCATTGCTTAGTGCTGTGAAGATACTCTACTGGGTACAGAAAAGCCTTAGATGTCTCCCTGTTCATGAGTAGTGTATTGGAAGCATTTTAATCTTCTAGACCAAAGGACTGAGGCAGCAACCGCTGTTATATACAAAGCTGAGAATGGATCCTTGGCACAGTTCTTGCCATATTGTTATCAAGACTTATTGCTTAATCTGGGTGATTTTGATTGAAGAGTTCCTCAGGCTGGGTATTAAAAGGAGCCTATCTCCCAGTTTCATCTCTTACCACCTCTGCTTGTTGTGTGGAATCTTGTTTTGTAGGATGTGAGGAGGCAGGACATACTAAAGTGTACAGTTACATGCTAGCAGTTGTGTTTGTCGTAGTCTCATTTTCTGCCACCTTATCTTCCTCCTTCTTTCCCCTTTTTACATTATACTTTGTCCATAAGAGTATATTTCCTAAATCTACAATTTTTTTTTTCCCCTATTTTTTTAATGACTGCAAAGGGGAGAAAGGGTGGAAGCTTACTGTCTGTGACACCCCTGTAATTGACAGTCTTTTTGCCTCCTGCTTCCTAGTAGGTAGATAACGCTTGCTGTATGGGATCTTGTTTTGTAGGGTGGAAGAAGAGGGAGGACTACAACAAACACAAATAGTGGTATGTAATTTTCCCCTTCTCCTTTGTCTCTTCCTACTTACCAGTCTTAACACAGAATGTGCTCAATCATATGATAATGCCTTGTACTGCTATTTGCTGCTTTATATAAAAACACATCTTCCCAGATTTTGTTAGTTAATTGCCTGAAGCATTTTAAGAAATAATACAAATGGAATATTATGTATGGCATCTAGGCAGTGGGTCAGATTGTGCTCACTCTTGGCCACAATGTGACTGGACTTAAACTGAGCAGGTTCTATATCCCTTTGCAACATCTGAAATCCTTTAGTCATCCATTATCTTTTAAAATATTTAACAGAGTATGTGGGATTTTGGAGAAAACAGATGTGGTGGGAAAGGGTCATCATCCTCTGCTTAAAATAAAATCAACTACATGTATATAGTGTGCCCTTTTTTGAAAAGCTAATGCTGTAGAGCTGATAGGGGACTACCTGATTTTCTGGGTCAAGTTTCATCAAGTTATTGTAAACATAAAGTCTAGTTGTGTAATATTAATTAGTTTGAAAGGCACAGGGAGATGGTAGCTATCCTTGCATAACAGATTTTCTGGAAGTTAGAGGGGTTTTTCTCATAAAATGTAGGGCCATATTGCTGCTAGATAGAGGACCTGTATTATTTTTAAGGGTAGGACAGCACTTTATAAAGTACCGTGGTGTGGAGCGTTTGAACATTTTACTCAAAAGTACAGAAATAATTCAAAAGATATTGTCACTTGGTTTGGAGGGTTTTGTCTGTCAGAAGGCTTGTGCTTCTGCCCTCTTGTTAAAATGGTACAAATTGGCAGTGTTTATCAGGCAGATATATAAAGCATCATAACTGCAGCATGCAGATTATGGGGGAAAAAAAATGCTTTACTGAATTCACTTATCAAGAAAAGCACATGATGTGTCAAAAACTTGTTTCAGAAAATATACCGTCTTCATTAGACCATTTTTGGTTAGTGTTCTGGGTTGTTGGTTCACTATTGACTAAGAAGGAACATGTCTGCCCAGTGAATCATCCCTAGTTTCTATGACACCCTTAAGATCTGCATAGTACAGCTACAGCAAAAACCAAGTCATGTTTCCAAGTTCTGAATAGCTGTGATCATTATGAAACAAAAGCTGCATCTGTATTTACCATGAAGATTGGAAAGCTTTTCCATTTCAGTTGAAAACAAGAACAAAACCCAGTAAATCCTCAACAGAGTAGTGAATCTGCACTCCTTAGTAAGAGCACATTAGAGATCAGATCCTGTACATTAAGTGAGCTGCACGGATTGTGTGTCAAGGAAGCAAATGGAAAAGTTGGAATAAACTTTATCTCCTTGATACTCAGTAAAATAGGATATTGTGTGTGAAGAGAAGAACCTGTTATAATGGATTACTTTAATGCTTAGCATGCTGTTGTTTATGGACTGACAGGATGCCATGGTCAGGATAATTCTTTTCTTTCTACTGTGAAACTAGAAGCAAAGGGGTTTTTGATGATATGTCTGTTCTTGGTCCATTTACATTATATACCTGAAGCATTTCATGGAGAGTTTCTTCCCAGACTAGAGCAAAACCTACATCACATTGACAACATGGACCAAAACTACTCCATCATGCTGGAAAATGAGTTCCCAAAGCGTATTTTATTTAAATAATAACTGCACATTGTGGAAAAATATGAAATAAGATGTAGAGGTGTTTTATTGTTGGCATTTGGGAAAAAAAAAATTAATTGCTTTTATTCTGATATTCATAACATTATTATTAATTTTCATGATAACTTGATTGCATAGACATGACACATTGAATAGGGCTGTTTGTTTGACAGAAAGTGCACGGGCTACTAAGATGTCAAGAAAAACAGCACTTCAAAAGTTTCAAAAGGATGGATAATTACTGTAGGTTAAGTTTTACATGAGGTGGGTGCAGAGGTTTTTTTTTTTTTTTTTAATGTGATTGTGAGTTGTCTGCCTAGACATCACAAAACCTATGGATATGATAGCCACCTCCTCCCCATGCAGGGGAAGGCTATCCATTTTAATTTCAAGAGTTGTTCTTGGCCTGTAGTGGAGTGGCCACCGCCTCTGGGTTATACTGGTACATATTTATCTGGGTACTGTGGATGAAAGATATTTCAATGGCAATGGGTGTGGAATAGTAACTCCCTTACCGCTGGAGGGGAGAGGAATAGTGGAACCTGGGGACTACTGAAGAGTCCGTGGTATCTCTGCAGCACCTGCAAATCCTGGTTAGCTGCAAAGACCCCAGTATCTGTTTTGACTGGATTGTGAATGTAAAACATATGTTGCAGCATGTCAGTCTTGTGTTTGCTGTTTACGACAAGGTTTGCAGCAACCCTTCTAATGTGATGAAGTAGATATGGCAATTTGCTAAGAATATAACAAACCTTTTTATGCAGAGCTTTCCTATGGACGTGTGTGGGTGTATTTTCTGCCATTTGCTAAATTTTTGTAATTTTTTTCTGTTATAAATAATGAAAAGCAACACTTAGGAACACTGAAAGGTACATTTTTATAATGGATACTTAGAGTATGAAGTTTACTCTATTTTTTAAAATAACATTGTGGCTTTTCAGAATTTTTACAATGTAAATTAGAAAGATTACGTGGCTTGAATTGCTTCAGTACCTGAAAACTGCTATTCAGGTGTAACAAATCGGATTAATAACAGTTCTGTGTTCATGCCTGTTTATTTTGCAGCTTGGGTATACTTTGGCTAGCTTTTCTTTGACCCATAGCTTATAATTTTCTTATGTTATACAAAATACATAATGTTTATTTTACTGTGAATATAATGATTGCTGCCTTTAACATAATTTCTTGTGTCCTCTGTTTTTGATCTCTAGCCTACAATTATAACGAATTTATAAATATGGCTATCCGGTTTTTTTTTCTGCCTGTTTTGAGCTATTTATGTATCTCATTAGCAGTAGTACGAGAGGAAATTTGTTGAACACTGACATGGGATTCTGGAGGTATTGCAAAGAGAAAGTTGTTAGTCATAGACTTGATGTCCAAACAAAACAGATATCAGCAAAAAGAAGCCGCAGCCTTCTTAGACATCTACTTCACAAGGAAGAGTTACCAAAGTATAATATTTCCTGAGGCTGAGGTTAGGCAAGCCTGTAGTGCATATGCAATGAAATCCAAACACTTTTATGCTTCTTTCATTCTCTGAATTCTAGTCTAATGCCGCTCAAAAAAAAAGGTCATGTCTCCATGCCATTGATTGCTTCACGTTACTGCACTGACTTCTGTGAAGCTATGCTTGATCTCCACAGCATCGCTGGCCACGAGTGACAAGCAGGATGACAGTTCAGCCCACCTCTCTTTAGCCTTGCTAAGACATGGGCAATGACTGTGGCGTACTTACTGGGGCTTGTTAGGGAGACTGGCCCTATCTGAAGCTGATCCTTCCCAACCATCTGAGTAGAGCTGGATTCTTATCTTGGCACCATGCTCATGGCTGGGATGTGGTAAACTATTGCTTTCACATCTCAGTTCAAGAAATTTACAGCTCTGAGATTTCTGCTGTTTTTGTTCATGTGACTTTTTGATGGTTTCTTTTGCACTGTAAATATATGTATTAAATAATCTCTATAAAGGAGACTGGAAGAAACAATTTTTCTTTTTTCAACAGGTGATTTTTTTTTTCCTGGTGAAAATAACTATGCACTTTATAACAGTTTATAACGCAAAGAGGGATTAATGAACTCAGTAAAAGTTAGATTACCTTATAAAGAAGAAAACAGAAACATTATGCTTTATCCTTGTGCCTAAGGAAGTCCATGCTATCATTGTATTTTCTGGTCAGGAGACTGGTAAAGGTCTTCTTCAGTTGTCTTACATATGCTAAACTCCTTTATAAAAATAAAACTAGACATTTCTTAGAGAATTTTCTCCTCAGTCTTTTCATAAAGGGATTTATCTCATGTATCTCATATTTAATAAATTTGTAGCATATTTCTTCAATGATCCTAAGAAAAAAAATAAAGAATAGTCCCTTGTGAAGGAAGGAAATCTTGCAGTAATATTAAAAAAGCAAATCTTGTAAAATTGCTGTTTAGGAAATGTATTAAGACCCTAAGCCTAAGAGATGTTGAACCATCAAAGATAACTAGATATTTAGTCATTACTCTAAGGTAACTTAAGGAGTTTTAACTGAGAAACCTGACTTATTTGATACTCTGAAGAATAGGACTCTTCTTTTTTTCCCAGATTCTTTATGAAGTGTTCATGTTAAATATGCTCAGTTTAAAACATACCTGTCCTACAAAGCATTCAAACACTACAGAATCATCCTAGAATTGAAAGTCATCACAGTCTCTCAACTGTCTCATTGTGTCCATCAATACATTTCTTCCATCAGTATGTTTCTTGTCAAGCTGCATGCTGATCTCTCCATTGTTTCCAAATGCCAGCCAAAACTTCTACTGTCAATTCCTTTATTTTTCTGAAAACATTTCCATTCAGGAAAAGAACAAACAAAAACAAACAAAAACAAAACCACCCAGCACTCTGAGGTAGAGATTTGTCTCTATATGAACATACATTAAAAGCAGATTTTTGCATATCAAGGAGCCTATCTTATATGTTCACTGCACAGAGCAGATCAGCACTCTCCAGTCTCACGCTCTGAAGCTGTGAAGGGAGAAATCAACAGTGGCACATGCTTAGATGAGTGATCTGGGATAAGGTGTTCCCATCTTTCTACCTGGTCTATACTCTTCGTGTACCCCAAAGAAATAGTTACGTATAAAATGTATCCTAAGGTCTATAATCAGTTTGATGGTTACCTGTATTCCCCTCAGACCCAGGAGGATTATTTGACTCATTTCATGCAACTTTGAATAACATCTCTAATGCATAAATCATTCATCAATCAACTGACTTTTAATAACCAGATATGCAAAGCAGAACTATGGCCAAAGGAGTTCAGTTGACATGAAAGTTTAGTAGCACTTATATTATTTCTAAACTGAAAAAGTAAAGCTTATTTTATACTTGTGATGCAATTATACTTTTTTTTTGACTTGGGAGAAGACTCTAGAAGAGTTACTGGAATGGCAAAATATAGACAGGAGGGAGGCCCATGATTGAAAGGACTCTTGCTTCTGTCCAACCTGGCTGATTCTTAGTACATATTTGGTATTTTGCTGTTCTTCTGAGTTTTCACCTTGTTTATTTGACCTAATAAATGTGATTACATTATTTCCATTTGACCCACTGAGTACAGAATGTTAAACGTTTATTAAGTGCATTAGAGTCAAATGATTTACCATGGAAACTGAAGCTTTCCCAGTCTTCATGCAATATTCTTGGAACCTGTCTTATTAATAATGAAGTTTGTTTTGCCATCTGCTTAATACTACTGATTTTCTGTGAAGCAAGGGAGGTGAGATGGAGTATGTGGTTTTTAAAACATCACTCCTTTAAAAAGTTTGAAAAATAAACCATATTTATCAAAGGCAAATGGACAATTGATTAGCTTTGTAACTCAATAATTTTTCACACTGCTGCTCATCCCCTTCATTAAGATATCAAAATCACATGACTGAATTTACAGAGGTTGTGACTGGGACTCAGCAAGTCAATAGGAGATGGAACAGTGAGCCCTCTAAAAATAAATGGCCTGATTTTTATACTTTGGAGGAATTTTCACTCAAGCAAGAAAACTGTCACTGCCAGATGGTGATGGAAGCTTTACTACAGCAAGGGGACGTTAGCAAAGATAAACTCAGCAAGGCAAATTGTTACCATAGTTACAGGATGCTAAGCATTTTCAAATAAATAAATAAAATTAGACTGTATTATTTAGATAGTTCAGTGGCAAAAAGTAATGTAAAAAATCATTTTTCCTATTTGAAATGAATGTGGGTTTTCTGCATTGTGCTTAAAACTTTGTTACAACACTCTCTTGCTGAGTAGGTCCATTTCTTTCTGCCTATATACCCTTATCAACTCTAATTTTTTATTTATTTATTTATTTATTTATTTATTTCTAGAGAAAGTCCTATGACTTCCTTTTTTCTTTTTTTTTTTTGTTTCTTCATTCTTCCAGGCTTTGATAGCAGTATATGCTGAACAGCAAAATTAATATCAGTGTTGTAAAAGCTCCTGAATGTCCTCAGCTAGGGACTGGCATCCCGCTGTCTTAGTTACCACACAGAGGGAGCTTCATGCCAATGTGACTACTTGAAAAGGGCCTTGCATTTGGTGTTACTCACCATAACGTGGGCCAAAGGAATCTTTAGAGGAGGGAAAAGTTTCCCATATGCAGGAATGTTAAAGCACGGATACTTTAGTAAAGGAAGCAGGAGTAATGTGTTTATTGGTCACAAAGGTAACACCTTTACTGTTGGAGAGATGTGCTGTGGAGGTTGTGTTTTTTCTTAATGTCTTGTAAAAGTTGCTTGAGCCGTACTGAAATTTGCAGAATATTTACAAACCAGCATATTTCCATGAAGCAGGGAAAGGGAGGGAAAAGCAGAGCAAAGGGAGAATGCTTCTATGGTTTTTTTTTATCTTTTTTTCCCCTGAAGGAATCATTAGATACCACTTATTTAAACAAAAATTTTGACCTACAAAATCAACACAGAAAAGGTTAAAGCCAATATGGCAGGAGTTTAAAGGTGAGAGATTTCTTATTGTTAGATGTGAGAGAAAATGGAGCTTCTCTTGGCTCAGTGGAACCATTTTTCTGTGCATTTGAAAATAGTGTCCTGCTAAAGGCCTAGAAATGTAGAGCTTTTTTGGGCAGTCCTGAATTAGTTTGTCAGCTTGGTGTTTTATGTGGGAATTGTGGCAATTCTGTTGCTGTTGGGACCAAATAATTTTCTCTTTAAGTGTTCACCACCAACCTGAACATATGGAATATTGGTGTTGCTCCCATAGCTGGGCCCTTCTTCCTGCAGGACCACACTCTGTGTTGTATTGGCACCATCTGTCACTATTTTGAATATTTAGATTAATGGTCTAACACTAAGCCAATATCTTAAACTATTAAGTACTCTAGACCTGTGGAAAGAAAGACAAAGAGAAACTGATTTCCTTCAGAAAAAGTTGCTCTAATTTAATTTTTCACTTAAAATATTTTGTAGATCGGGGCCAAATACACTAATTCAGCTCAAGCAAGCAAAGTATTCAAATGTGAATAATCCATGAATATACATAACAAATCATACTTAATTACATTTTGATGTCTGGATAGAAGCCAGTATGTTTTGTCAAGTCTCATAGGGAAACTGCATAGGCTATTTATGCATCATTTCATAAATTGTTTTACCACCATGCTTCATTCTGTTCTTCAGGCATATTTTGAAGCTAACATCATTTTTTTAAGACTAGCATCATATTGAAGAGGAAATGAAAATTTCAGTATAAAAGCAACAAAGAATATTCCAGAGAAACTCTTTTATTTGGTCCACCTGAAAAATTCCCACATATTCTTAGATGTGTATTTTCCCTTTTCTTTCAATGTAATGGATTTCATGCATTAAGAACCTGTTGACACTTAATTTTTTTAATGTGTTATATTAGGTAGTCTTAGAAGCAGCCTCTTGCCTTCTTTATGTATTGTATTAAATTGTTGTATGTATTAAAAGTACTAATCACTAATCTGTGGAATATCAGCATCATATGTTGAGAGAATGTGGTATCTCACAACTGTTAGCATTTAATAATCATAATGCACATTTGTCCTGATGGAACGATTTGTCATCTGCAGTATGCACCCACATACACACCTTTTAAAAAGTGCAATAGAGTTCCTTAATGATTATCAAACCTATTGTAGCTTTTTCCTCACTGCTTGGGATGCAGCCTTCAAAAAATTGACATTTAATTACTTTATTACTTAATTCTTCTATTTGCCTTCCTTATAAGTACCTCATTTTCTCTGGTTCCATAGGTAGAGAAACTTGAAGATTTCAATTCAGCTAGAGCAAAATCCAGAGAAAACAAGGAAAAGAAAGTATTTTAAATATATAAAAACGATGATGGATAAGCTGCATTGTTAATTTAGCTATTTACTACATGCATTTATGTGTGGTAGAAATATACAAGCATACATTTGTCTTAGCCTGAAAATCAAACAGTTTTTCCTGACATTAATTTGCATGAATACTTAGTTTATTATGATACGCATACTTAGTCTTGCTAAGATACTGCTTTGGTTTATTAAAAAAAACCACTATTCTTTTCTTACACATGTAGCTTATTTCACTACAAGAGACAACAAATTAATTTTGCTTTATTTGTCATGTGGGCCTGCAAACACAAACAAATTAAACAAAGTAAATCCAGCTGAACCAGAAAAACAATATCTCAGGAGGGATTTTGAAATGGGTGCTACAACATGCCAATGATATTTTTCTTTTTGACCAATGGTAGTGAATCTGTGCTAGTATTAGGTCAATATTGCTGCTGAATCAAACCTGCATGAAGCCTTGAAGCAAAGGAGATGTCTCCCCTGAAGTATTTAGGCATCCATGTAATAAGCAGTGTCATCTCTTATGCCAATTACATCCTTCTGCGTGCTCATGATCTCAAAAAATGTATGGTTTCTTGGCTGAGGCAGTCATCCTTCTGCTTAGAGGTTCTCCTCCTGTTGCATCTGGCATTAGCAGAGCATTTCTGGCAAGCCCCGACTGTTTATGCCACTTTTCCACTGTCAGTGTTTTTGTGTCCTTCATGAAATAAATTACTCGTCACAGAGCTTGATATCAAATATCTGGGACTTATTTGCGAGTCTACTTGGAGGGAGTTTCTTTAGTTCTGCTCCAATGGGAATTTACTTTCTGTTTGGTGTTATACACATGGTTTAAGTGACTTTCTTTTTGGTGTGACATACATGATTAAAATAGTTTGCAACGAAAATGAAGTTTCATCCATCACAAATTGCCACAGTTGAACTGTGTTATCTACAATTTTTACTTAACCCCTCCACTTTTAGCACTTTGGAGTAAAGAAAAATTGAGACTGGAAGATGGATGATCAGTAATACATGGATATACCTCAGGGCCCTAGAAAGTATATGATCTGCAGGACACTTGCATCACTAGCGGCTTTGAGGTTCTTGGCTCTTTTGGTGGCAGCAAGGGAGATGGTGGAAGAGGAAGGAAGGTGTGAAAGTAAGCCTATATTTCTTTTTTTTTTTTTTCGTGGAAACTTAGACTCTTAAATAATACCACTAGATGCCATCAAAATAATTTTTATAGATATTTTTGATTTAGGCAATAAATTTTAATTTGTGTTTTACCAGACAGCGTTCTCATCATTTTTTTGATAAATACCAACTGTTTAATCTTCATGTGCAAGGAAGATTCAGCGAAATTTACTTGTTTGTATAAAAACTCCACCACTTTTGTGGAAGGCATATAGATCAGATAAATGTCTACATTCATATTGAACTGTTTCTGTTGCAAAAGAAGTATGTAAGAGAATATATTTTTGTTGCATGTTGAAATTTATGTGACAACCTGTGATATTCTTTATTCCCTACTCTTTTTTTGTTATTGTAAAAACAAGGCATTGCTTTAGTTGTTGGTTTTTTGGTTTGGTGGTTTTCTTTTTGTAGTTCTGCTTTAACTGTATCTGTTCAAACCTTCCCCTTCACATCAAAATCTTGCTAAGTGTTAGAAGTTTCATCTAAAATATTTGTATGGGAAAATAGGGCTCACTTGCTCTCAAAACATGAAATGTGGGTGATAGCCTGGCTGCACTGCGCTGCAAGAAAATTTGCCTTTACCTCTCTGGGACATTGTTGTAATTTTTTTTGTGTGTCAGGAAGCTCATTGCATGTACTTATGCTTAGAAAATGTTAGAAAAGTGCATTCTCATTCCCTGAAGAGCAATATATAGAGAGAACTATATCATTAGGAATGACATCTTCTTGGAAATCAGGTCCAAGTCCAAAGAAGCTCTTCACAGCTTTCACCTGACATTGAGGGGTCATAAATTCCAAAGAGTCACTTTTCTTACTCCAAATACCTTGAATTTTATTTCAGTGCATATCAGGAAGCACTTTCTTGTCAACAGGTTGAGGCAACCTGATAGCAAGCTCATGACTAGGTAGGTGAGATGTGGGGTGGCAACACCTCCTGTAACAGAGCCTCGGTGTATAGGAGCCATGCAAGAAGAGCTTCTGTCCAAAATGCACCTAAAGCTTTCTCTTGAAAGTGGGGGGAGACGAGAACCAGACTCAGCTCTGTCAACTGCATAACAGAGTTTAAACCATTTTTATTCACCTGGGCAGGTCTAAGCCCCAGGTCCACTGGGGATGATTCTGAGGCATCATACTTGCTGTAGGGTTGTGGGACTCCAAAGGTGAATTACCCCTGACAGTGAAATCAAGATAGTGCAGAGCAGTTAATTTAAAAAGAACTGTCACTTTTCTCAAGGATGTGTGAGCTATCTGATTTTAGGAGAGACAAGTAAGCCTTGAACTTTTGAGGAGATTTGATGGATTCGTTGCATCCCCAGAAGAGAAGTGTCTTCTTGCAGTGTTCTGGGGGTAGGCAATTTCATCATCACCATGCTTCTGGTTCCTCACCCTCACCATGTGTTTTACAGACAACCTTGCATACTGTCTTGGGATCCTTGGGACCATCCTGGGGCTAGACAAGTCTCCCCAGTGTTGCTGTGAATAAAGGACAAATCACTTAGGCTGGTATTGGGCTGGACTTCTTTGGTAATTGAGTCAAATATTTCCATTTGTCTTGTCTACATGAAATTCTTCTGTATAGCAGTTTTCCACTTATATAGTTTCAGTAAAGGCAATGTGGTTGCTTGGTGTAAAGCAGTAATTACTCAAGGCTGCAAACTTTTGGAAGGGTCATGAGTTTTAAATCCCAGAGACATTTGTTATTTTCCTTTCTTTTTCCTTCCTTCATATTATTGGAAGGGTTTTTTCTTTGATTATTTTTAATAATTTTACTCAGAGGAAGCCAAATATAAGCTTTCACTTTTGTGCATGCAACATTCCAGCATCTTCAGTTGTCCCATACCAGTTTTCAGGCAATACAGTCCATTTTTTCCTAACGGTCATTCTCGAAAAATGCATTTGATTTCAGTTATTCCATATCATAGACTGTAAAAAATTATTATGAAGTCAAGGTCAAAGTCTGTTCAAAACTTTTAAATAAAGACTTTGTTCATTTCTTGATGGGATTTTGGATTGTGTACTGAGGTAACTAAATAGGAAAAGCTTCACTAGCTGTCAGAGAAGCATTTTGGTTTTCTTTAAAATCATCTCATTTACATCAGTGACTAAGCATGGCCTTTTTCCCTGCTCAATTCAATTCAGTATTTTGAACTGAAATTAAGTCTCTTATGGAAAAAAACAAGGTATTTGTATATTCAAAATACATTTCAAAGTAGTAAAATAATAGTAAGACAAAAACTATTCTGATGTCTATTTTTTAAGCAATATTTAACAATTTAGAAAAGAAAAAACTACTACTTAAACTTCAAGTAATTCTGTGTGATGTACTTTACTTAATCAGAACCCTGTTTGAAATCAAGTACAGACATACTCTGGAGTTGCATGGACAGCAGATTTAACTTTTCATACGTAATCCTATTTGATTGTATGAATTTTGGTTTTAGGCAGTTTTCTTCAAATGTCTATATACATGTGTATATAATAGCCATTTTCTAGGGAAAAGCTGCAATTATTCTCCAAATAATGGTATTTATATATCAAATATAAAATGCATCTCAGCTTGGGAGTTACTGTTTTATGATTTGAAATGCCAACAAGCACATTTTTGTTTTGCTTTTTAAAGGTATTTCAACTTAAATGTATCTGCATTTAGCCGGCCCTAAGCTTTTATTTTTGCTTATAGTGCCCTCACCTGTAACTTATGGCCAATTGCAGAACTTCAGCAGTAAAAATGGCAATTTTGGCTTTGAATCTGAGCTGGAGAATACCTCTCTAAAAGTCTTGTTTTGACAGCCAGAAACAGCTATTGTGCTCCAGGTGACGTATATTAGCTTGCAAGATTTTACTTGAAACATTACTGTGTTTTTTTAGTGTACCCTAAACACAGTTTACATTTATGTCCAACCTCAGTTGTACACTTTATAATAGAGCCTGCAAACACTAAAGAAGCAATTCATTCACACTTCAGTTTTAAGTACCATCCTAATTTAACCATTTATCAAATTGTGAGATACAACAGCTCAAAACAGAAAGCAATTGGAGTGGGACAAACAAAATCAGTTTAGCTGCTTTTTTTGATGTTTATTTCTCCTTTCCTCATTTCTTCATCTGCCCAGGTAAAAATCTCTGTCCAAAGTTCACAAGAATGCTAAGCACACTTTTCAGTAATAGACTTCATTTAGCAAACTTTTCAGAAACAAACAAAAGGATTACCAATTTAGTCTGGATGTTTTTGTGGGCTTTTTGGTTTGTTTGGTTTTTTTTTAAGATCACTCAGAACATTTCTTCAAATAGCCATCATTTATATCTGGACACAAAGCTAGGTGGATAGGGTAAAACAGCTACTGGTTCCTCGTTCTCAGATCATCTTGATTTGCCATACAGACAAATACAGTATGGGCTACTTTACACTGTGACTCCCAGTATAGTACACAGACATAAGGTGAGAGCTGGTAGAGTAGGGGGATTTTGCTAATGCCAGAGCAGGTGAATGGGGTGCAATAGCTGCTCTTCGACAGGGGAATTTGAAGCTGGCAGAGTCTTGCAATACTAGGTTGCTGGGATTCCCTTTCTCTTGAAACTTTTCTTTCTACAGTGGTCTTCTAGGCTATGTATCTTCAGGGTCTATGTTGCCAATAAGTCTTCAGAAGCAAGGGGGGCACAGTTTTGGAATGTCAGATGAAAACAGAAAAAGTTTGTTTTATTCTTTTTAAGTTCATTGCATAACAATTCAAGTCTTTGGTCCAATGAGAAATGTTGCAAGCTAGGGAGGGGTAATGAGGACAGAGCCTGCAAATCAGTCACTGGGACTCAAAAAGTTCAGATTTCTGTACAATTTGCAGGCAGCTTCCCTTAGATACGTTTTCCTGCCAAGAGATGGTTGTAATTTAGGGATGATCATGACTAACTCTTTCTACAGAGCTGAATCCTGTATCCTGTAAAGTAAAGCTTACTCCATCGCATACCTGTGCATTCTCTTCCCCCTCCTCACTTTTCCTACAAGCACACACTTGCATTCATTTAATTCATACTAACCTTAATATTTCTCTTACAAATCTCTGCCCTGTTAACAGTGGATTGTATAAGCTTTGCTTGTGCACAGTTGGACACTTACAGGTTCATCTTCATGCAGATACGTTTCAGGGAGGTAAATTAAGGGCAAGGGAGAATGTATATGTGGAATTTTTTATTAATTACTGCATTGCTTCCTGTCTGCTTTATATATATATGTATGTGAATATTTACGCATGGTTACTCTTCTCCTCTAATACCTCAGTATCGTGGGCCAGGACCCCACTGTGCTGAGACTGTTCCAAACGCCCTTTCTGGGTTTGAAAGCCAAAATTAATAGGATGTATGGGACCACAGCCAATCTAAATTTAGTTTTCACCATATGTATTCCACTGTCACAAAAATAATTTAATTTTTTGCCCTTTTATTTTTTTTTCCTTCAGGTTTTTTCTGTTCACTTCCTGGTTCTCAAGCATTAGCATTGTGTTAGAATAGCTGGAGAATGAAGGCTGAGGAGATATTCTTTAAAAAGAGCTGTTTTCAATAAATACTTATTTCATTACATTTTTACTGAGCATGGGTTTTTCAAAAGGCATCTTTACATCTTTTTGAACCAACTTACATAAGCAACTGTTTCTTTCAATAGTCAGATATTACGTCTGTCTTCCTCAGAATTTATTCCAATATATGTATTTTAACATTCTTTTTCTTCCTTTTCAAAATATGATGTTATTTAAGAAATTATGTATAAGCTTCTGACTACTAATATATGTATGTTTTGTTGTAATAAGCACTGGAAATTTGTGTGGGTACAACAGATGGAAAAGGGCTCAGTGAGTTTTGCTGTCTTGTAACGTGCCTGGCATTGTAACTTTGGGCAAGGATTTTGATTTGGCCTACCAAAAATGAAGATTATCAGCATTTGCAAGTGTTTGAGGTGGGTACATTGTAATCCTAAAAGCATTGCCTCTGGAGTTAAGAGCCTGCCTTTGAAAGCCATGGCCTAGGTTGAAAGGTTGAATGTAGGGGTGATAAATACACAACCATCTGCTAGCAAAGTGAGCTTCTCAATGCTGTTGAGGAGTGGAAGGGTTTCTTTGGAAATTTCCTTTAGAAGCTATTGACCAGAGCAAGCTCTGTGTATGATTTCTGGCCAACAGACCATATTTAAAAGGAAATTCAACTGCAAGCATCCAGTTTAAGAATGAGATGTTCTTATAGCTGAACAGAAAAAAAAAATCCTATTCCTTTGATTTTAACTGTTAAATAACAGTGCTCTTCTGTGTTCATGTGTGTGTCCCATTGTAGCTACAGTGTCTGTCATACATCAGCAACAGGAGCTGCCAGTTCTGATGACATTCCAACTGCAGCAACATTTTGTTTCTTCTTGCTACAACTGGCCTAATGATAGCTTCCTGTAGAATATTCCCTTAAGGACATGAGTCCTCCCATGATGAGTCTCACATAAATAGTAACTTTATCTTAAAAGTATCAAAAAAACTATAAAAGTGTGATCCTGGAAATATGATAAAACTTCTAATTTTTTTTTTTTCTTCATAGCTCTCTTGGTGTACCAAAATAATGCATTTCAGCAAAATACTGGGCTAATTAATAGCAATCTTTAAGAAAGGATGAATTTCTGTTATTTACCTCCCTTCCTGAACAAATAGAATTCACCTACTTCTGTTTCTGATTTCTTTCACTGTCCTTCCTTGGAAGGGCAGTTTGGGCTAGTATAATTGTTTTGCATGTTAATATCTATTGCAAGGTTCCACAAAACAATGAAATGGTGTTACGTGATGACTGAATATAGTGGCAGAATAACTTTTGCCAAGGCCATGCAGGTTTTTTATTCTTGCTTTTTAGGACTTGAATTATATTTGCTTTTAAGCTCCAGGAAAATTTAGTTTTCCAGCATACTTGTTTACAGTATATTAAGTGAAGTAGACCTTCTGAAAATGACAACTTTTTTTTTTTTTTTAACCTTCCCTAAAAATGTTCAGTGAGCAATTTCTTATGCAGCACAGTGTATTGTGGTTTTACTATGTATGTTTTGGTGTTAAACTTACCATAAACCGTTCTGGTTCATGGTGATCACATGGCTGGAGCACCTGTCTTATGAAGAAAGGCTGACAGAGTTGGGGTTGTTCAGCCTGGAGAAAAAAGGCTCTGGGGAGATCTTATAGCAGCCTTCCAGTACCTAAAGGAGACCTACAAGGAAGCCAGAGAGGGACTTTTTTACTAGGGCTTGTAGTGATAGGACAAGGGACAATGGGTTTAGACTGGAAAAGGATAGATTTAGATTAGATGTAAGGAAGTACTTATGTCTCACCACTGGAAGAAGTGGTGAGACACTGGAAGAGGTTGCCCAGGGAAGCTGTGGGTGCTCTGTCCCTCGATGTGCTCAAGACCAGGTTGGATGGGGCTGTGCACATTCTGGTCTAGGGGGAGGTGTGCCTGCCCATGGTAGCGTGGCTGGAAAGAGTTATTTAATTCTTTGGAGGATATATCCCTCAAATGGAAGTTTAATTTGGTTCTTAGACTGTTAAAATTAAATGTAAGCAGAGCCTTTTTAACACTTTTTAATCCATGTCTTGCCTCTCTTTCATTTTACATAAATCAAACTTGAGTCGACATTAGAAAGTTCAAACACTTTGAACTGTGCTTCAGCCTAAGTAGACATTTCTTTAACCAATAATTGGACTCAAGCTATTAAAAAAAACCTATCAAATATCTAACAAAGAAAAAGACGCTTTTATATATAAAGGCTATAGCAAATTAAGAAGCTTTGGTATTATTTGAAAGGAACAACATAATAAAAAATCTTCTTGAGCATGACACTTTAAAAACAATTATAATACATTACATTTGCAAATCTCCTTTCTGAATTATTCTGCATCATTCTTGTCCATCACTGAGAAGGTATTTTCTTCATGGTTTCGAGTAGCTGTTAATTACCTGTTTTCTTCCTTTGGTTTTCCTCTCTACCTTCTCTTCTTCCCCTACTTTTATCCATGCTATATAAGACAAATTCAGTATTATTACTTCATATAAAGCTTGGGTTGGGGGTCTAAGTTTTTTAACACACACTGTCTTTTGGAGGAAGATGCTACAAATCTCAACATTGAACCTGTTTCTTATATAGGACAGTTATTTCAGCATAGGTAATTTTTAGACATAAATTTCTAATGGCTTTCATTAAACTTACTACATAATGTGCTCTGACCCATCACAACATAAACCATGTGTAAGACAGTATTTCATTACGCTTCGTTTATATTTCTTGTTGCACAAATACATTTGCAGGCTGAAATAACACGCAGTTCTCCCTCCACTGCCCCAACAAAGAGAAACATTTTAAAGTGCATTCAAAATAAATTTGAAGTACTGTAATTGGCAGCTATTTTGGGTCTAATCTATCAAAATCATTGACATTTTGCCATTGATTTCCATAGAGAAGTCACTTCATCAGTGCTATCACTGTAACAAAAATAAGTACTTGTGATGTGGGCTGGCACGAAAGAGACTTTCAGCATCATAGCAAACATAAATATGCAGTTTCTATGTTGTCTCACGGAACCTAATCATTGAATCTGTATGTTTGAAATAAATGGGAAAACAGGTCACTGAACAACTCAAAACAATGTTCATGTGCCAGCATTCTTTCTAGTTTATAAGCAGGGTTTTCTTCCATAGGTTGCTTAGATGGATTCACTGGTTCTGTGATTCATTTACTTGTCTAGTAACATCTTTGAATGAAGAGTGGAAAGATAATTTGGTCTGATAAGACTAAGCAGTTCTCAAGTACATTGTGGCTTCTTCTAGATATTTCTTTTCTGTGAGGATGGCAGAGTACTTACATGCTGATCAAAGCTAGAGGTCACTGGCCCCTGTAGTTTTTCATGGCTTTAATTCAATGGTCATTATCCTTTTCCCTTTCCAGGACTGGCATAGGTGTTCATAAGTGCCTGCTGCTAGCAGTCATAAAATAATCCGAAAGGAAGCATTTTAGAGGAAACAGTAACTGGTCTGAATGCATTACTAGCATACTGAAGTCGGTCAGTTGGTACCCAGGAGAGTCAGAATAGGACCACAGTACCACAGATCTTCACAGGACTTGTCCATGGTATGATGATGGCTCTTGTGCCAAGTATCAATGAACTGCAGAGCAGAGGTCATACCTTACAAGCCTCGTACTTCAGAATTTGTAATGGAGACTTGAGTCAGACTAATCTATGTCTTCTTAGAAAGGTGAGAGCACATACTTGGTGAGTCAAGATAATTTGCTTTATTTTTCAGCTTTGCTTTCTGAAGGGCACGTAGCTGATCTAGAAATGCACACCATGTTGAACAACAAAAGAACATTTGTGAACATATTACAATAGTCTGAGAATTCCTTGAGTCCATAGCATCTTCTTTCTCTAAATACAAAAGAGCTTAAATTATCCTAAGTCTATAGTGTTGCCTTTGAAATAGCCTCACTATTTGCATGTGATATATATTTACAAAGAGTCATTGGAACATTCATTAAAGTAAGTTTCCATTGATTTAAAAAATGTAACAATTCTTTAAATATTAATAAAGTCCTTGTGATAGAATATGACAGTCATAGAATTCCAGTAGCAGTAACACCTTCTGTGCTAACAGTTCCCAGACTAATAAGCAGACCTCAGAAGTTCAGGCATGCAAGGCAATCTTCTCTTACAGAGCACTAGACATTTTAATAAAATACATCTAGCTTTTATAAAACTGTTCACTTGAGAGGACTTGTGTTTGTGTGACCTCCCGTTCTTCTTCTCTGCCTTCCACCGCTGTGGCTGCAGGGCAAGAGGGATCAGCACCATGATCCAGCAGATTAATCTGCTAAAACTAATGCCTTTTTTTCTATTGGATCAGTGAGCAGCTCTGACTCTCCCTAAAGCGGTGGGTCATTGGAAGAGGGAAGCAGTGGTCAACTGAGGGAGCTGGAGACTAGTTGTTAAGTCAGTGTAATAGGGAACTGTGTCTTGGTCAGGACCTAAATATCTATCTAAACACACAGAGCAAATGCAAATAGTAATGTGCTCTTGGCTAGGACCTTTCATCTCCACAGAAAGTGAAATCATGCCTTCTATGACCAACGGATTGCATTGCTATTCCTCTAAAGACTTTCAGAACAAGTGATGGATTCCTGTTCCTGGCTCTTCCTTACTGGGCCATGCCTCTTGCCCTCTCTAGTCTTTCAAACTTGAGGAGGGGGTGCATGAGAGAGGGGAGGCTGCCCATACACGTTGACTGTCTTGATGGAAGCGTTCATTGACTAATCTTTGGCGTTTCTTTCGTGCATTGTAGTGACATCTATTTGGCAATTCATTTTCCTTCTACTGCACCATTATACATAAGTGGGGAATGGCTAGATGTCTCCAAATTGCCTGTCAGCCTTTTAATTTGTAGCTGTTGGTTTTGTTAATGGCTGAGTAACCTGCTGTGAACTTTTCTCATTAAAATGGCTTGTAACACAGGCAGCAGACAGTATTACTTGAATTTACACCTTTCATTACAGGGCTATGTCAGAAAAAAAGACTTGCTCATTTTCTGCTAACTGTAACAGTAGCCTTTTGTATGCTAATATATTAAACTCCACATTCAGATCAAATTTTATTTGAACCTAAGAAATGTCATCTCTAAGTAACAGCAGAAGAATAATGCTGAAAGTCAGTTTCTTCTCTGGCCAAAAATCTTGTTGATGGTTATTTTATGATAAGCCGAATAATGACTGGTATTTCTAACTTTTTATAGGCAGCATGGAGAGTTCACATTTTCAGAAATGACAAGCAAATGTGATACCTTGATTTCTTTACAACTACTTTTAAATGAGTTTTAAAGCAGTGTAGACTCCACTTCTAAAATGTTCCAAAGTCGCCACCCATGAATATTAGTCCCTTTCAAGTATTTTTTCTCTTAACACTCGTTTGTTTGTTCAGTTGAATGAAAATACTCATGTTTGTCACATATGACTTCTAAACATAAACATTTACTGTTATTCAACTTCAAAGGCAGTTTCCCTGTCAAGTAAAATCATCCATTTTGTGAATAATATTTGTTTCATCTGTAGTTCCTTTTCCTTACTAACAAAAAGGAATTTTAGTTCTTTAAAGCAACTGTGCTATGAGCTACTCTAGAATTGTTTGTATTTGTCTGACTGGTATTTACAAACAAAATCCTCTCCTGATTTTAGACACAGAACCGTCAGTGTGACTTGAAGTATTAGAGCTTAGTTAGTTTCTCCTGCCATAATGCATAACTGGCAGAGCAGAAAATTATACTCAATTTTTAAAATACAGCCTCTGTAGTTATACACTTTACTTGTTTGAGACTATAGAAATAATAAGAGATCTTAGCTACACACCCTTTGCAGGTACGAGGGGTTTGGGAATTGCAGACCAGGCAATGAGATGGGACACTCTGTTCCTTCTGTTCAGGCGGATGCAGATATTCAGAGGAGAGTAGTGAGCATGTCAGTAACCTCATAATAAAAATTGTCCTATGAGAGTGAGGTATTCTGGCTTTCAGTTCCTATTGCTAGGGCAGTTCTTTACCCTGCCCACCCAGTGACAATTTAGTGTCAAAACCCTTAGAGGGTGGGTGAATAATTTACAGGATTTAGAACGGTGAAAAGAAAGGCAAGGATTGGGGTAGAAGGGAAGTAAGAGAGAGCAAAACGTTGGAGGCAGAAGGTAGTGAGACAGAAAGTAAATTAGATAACATCTGCCACTGTTAATTACTGGAAGCATGTCTGATGGCATGTCATTCACAAAGATTAATAGCTCAGGAGATTAATAAAGTATACCTAATCAAACAAGTCCATAATAATCATTGAAGTAAGAGTATTCATTCTTACTGCTCAGGATGTTTTTAAAAAAAAAAAAAAAAATCATTAGTATTGTCCCTTAATCCACAAGATGATCTTATAATGAGTCTAGGTCCTCTAGATGTTCTACTGAAAGTGACTGACAAGATTTAAATGTAATTGTTTCCATAAGGAATTATTTAGCTAAAGTAGATATAGCTAACAAATTTTAATTGCTGTCTTCACTGTTCATTTGAGTAATTTGCTGAAGTATCTATGGACAGTGATGATGTTTATGACCATTTAAACACAAAGACAAGTTGACTGTGGGTGGGTACAAACCAGTGTTCCTGTTTCATCCCAACTCTTAAAGGAGACCTTTAAGATCTATAGAGGGTGATGAGCATTCTCCAAGGGCTCAGTAGGTGTTCATCTCCTTTGGACAGGTTGGTCCACAACAGAGGGAGGCTAAGTTCCAAACTCCTATTGATGAAATTTAGGTGACCTTAATCTAGTATTTTGCATCTTTTGTCTTTATGAATCCTTATCAACAGTGAATCTGAGTCACAAGCTCTTACTACCTGTGTATATTATATATGCATTCCTGTATGATCTATCACCCCAGATCCACACAGTGTTCTGTTAGTTATGATCCTTTGATTAGCTGAAGACTTCTTAAGGGGCTGTAATAAACACTGGTTTGTTGTTTTTTTCCCCAAAATTTAAGTAATCCTAACATTATTTGGACCTTGAATTCAATCAATGGTATACAGAACATAAAGGAATTATCTTTGATCCTGTTGTGTGGAAACTGTAGTACATCATAGTATGTTTTGTGTGAATTTAAGCACTATTGTTGCTCTCTCTGCCACCAGCTGATCAGAGTGTGTGGAGGGAAGAAGAGGGTAACATTTCACACACCCTAATGTTCAGCTTCCAAGTGAGAATTTACTAATGTTTGTCATCAAATAGCAACTAGTGTCAATTGGAAGGTAATGAGTTAAGGCAGTATTACAAGTGAATTAGGCTGTTCTGAGTCTCTGTGATCTTGACTTTTAAAGAATTCATCCTGATTTAACTTTATACTCATAAAATTTTAATTTTTTTAATGTCTCTTTTAGGATTTTTGTTCTATTACTTGGCATGTGGTGGAGGAGAGGGCAAGCAAGAAAATTACCTGTAATTGACAATAATAATGAGCATGTCAGCAAGAAAACTGTATTTTGTCTCTTAAATCTACCTAGTCTTCTTCAGATTTCTCTTCCTTTTCTATACTAGGAGCTGTAATTACCAAAAGTATACTGAAAGAGCACATAGACACCAGTGAGGATATGGCCCTCTTTATACTAAGGTTAGCTGGTCTATACTACCTAATTTGTATTTAAAGGAAGCATGTCTTTGTGCTATACATCAGAACCTTCCAAATGCTCTGATGCTGGCAACAGCACTGATTTCCTCCTGCTGTTTTGTATTATGGGAGGAAGATGTTACTGGGATGGATGGGTGATGGAATCAGAAATGTTTAACTCATGGGGATCTCCAGTGGGCTGGAGGCTTTGTCTTGGAACAGCTGTCACAAAGGTTCAGTCCTTGCACTGATACCAGACACACAGAGAAATGTGAGACCCTCCTCCAAAGAGCTCAGTCAATAACCATCAGCTTACAATACTGGGATGGGGCTTCAGTGCTATGGAAAGGAAAATCCTAACACAAAACAGAGTATAGGATTTGATTATAATGGACCTAAACCAAATTAATTAATAATTCAAAAATATCACAGGCTGGATCTTGACAATGTGCAAGAATTGTTTTTTTGGTAGCATGGCAAAGTTAAGGGTGGAGTAGAATAACAGAGGGATTAATGGTGTTGTCCACCAAACAAGAGAAAAAGGATGCAGAAAGTATGTTTTAGGAAAAGCCAGTTTGTTGTCATTAATATTGATTTGAAAGCTGAGTATCCACAAGGAGATCCTGAAAAAATAGAGGGGATTTTTCATTGCACTTCTGTGTTCATCTGGAGCAGAGCAACGCAAACCAGGGCAGGAGCCTGAGCTTACTTTTAAACACGAATGAATTTACAGTTCAATTTCCCAAGGAAATATCAAAATGTGCTGATGTTTAGAAGGAATGAACCTGTGGCTTCTTCCCAGAAAAATAAAGTATAATGTTTAATTTTACGACATAGCTGCATGAGGGTTTTTTTTTAATTAATAGTTGACTTAGTTCAATGAACAAAATTAGCATTAAGCACATGTAAGAAAAAACATTAACTATACAATATTTTAATACAAATATTTACCTCAACTAGGAATTAAGTTTTAAACTGGAAATATTCTTTTAGATTCAAAGTCTGTGAAGGGCACTTAGTTTTTTCTTCCTTTTCAGAAAATGTCTTGCAATCTAGGAGTGCTTTACAACTAAGACCACCCCAGATTTTCATTTGATGCTCTCACTCTCCTTCCCCCCTCCCAACCAAACCAAAATGAATTAAGAAAATTCATTATTTTAATAATTAGAGGTTTCATCACTTGAGACTTCTAAGCTTATATTTTTTGTGTTTTCAAAATCTTGCATAAAACTATGATTTGCAAATTATGATAACAGATAATGAATATCACACATCGTTGTATCTGATCATTGGGCTCTTTCATTGTTTTCCTCTAATCCTTCAGCAATATTAAGGGTGCAAATTTCTTTAGGTGTGGGCCAAATCTTGAAATAATGAGGTAGCTAGTCTGCAAAGTGTTGATATTTTTCAAAGGAAATGATATGCAAGATTGATGGTGCTTGCACAACATACTGAGAGACAGATGTTTGGTTGGGTGGGTGGGGATTTGAAATAATAAAAACTGATTACTATGGGAAGTTGACCTACCTGTATCCAAGGCTTTAAAAGTTAATGTAGAAAATGTGAGTGGCATCAAAACACTGTTATTTTTTATAACACGATTGTGTTATACAATACAAAAATAATTAAAAACTTACAAGAGTGATATTTAGAGCATGTATAGTATCCTGTTCCATGTGTGTAAAACTGCAATGGTAAGCAAATATCTTTTTTTTTTCCACCCACAATAAAAGGTTATGTGTAGGTTGTGTAGGTTGTCTGTATTTGAGTCCTGAAGGCCCAGAAAGGATTGCTTTGTCTCTGGAGAGAGCACATCAGTCAAGGAGCTATGGTTCACAGCAGTTGGCTGCCAGTATGTTCCTTTTCTAATGACTTCTGTTCTTCCTTATCAGTCTAGCATAGCCGGCACCGCTCACTTATTATTTACAGAGCACAGTTGGGATTGCAAAGAGAACTTCCACTCATAAAGCTGCTTCCTGGTATTAATTTAGCTCTTCCTCCCTACATCTGTAGCTGAAGCAAGTTTACTTAGTGCTTAAACTAAGGATGGGAATAAATAAATAGATAGATGGATAAATAACTAACTTACTTTGAGATTTGATGACAATTTTTTTTTGTTTACTTTTTTTTTTTTTTTAACACAAGGCTTACCTGAACACTGAAGAGCAATTGAGGGGATACTGGGAGACTTCCCAAATGTTGGAATCAGGATATTGGGAGTCCTAAAAGTTTAAGTCTGAAGAGTGACCTTGTACACCTGTAGCAAATTCAGTTTCAAGGTGTATGGTTTGGGAAAAGTGGGCTTTGGGAAGGGACAATTTTCTGCCTAGCTGTGTTCAAGGCTGATCAGGTTTAAGAGCTGATGTGGCTGGAGGACAGTTTCTGCAGTCTCTCAGTCTAGTCCAGCTGTTCTGTTTTGACCAGATTCATGCACTGACTCATGTCTTCTAAGTCACTTTTATCCATATAATAAGAGGCTGTGAACAAAGAGTCATTGACCTAGTGGATGCTCAAGGTTCTCAGATATTGAGATACAGCCACCTAGAATCTAGACTTCACAGCAACCTTTCTGAACTTCCCAGCTTTCTGGGAGGAAATTTCATAACAGTCTTAGGTGGATCTGAGACTGTCCTACCACTGATAATGGCATGCCTCCCTCCTTGCTTCACGTGCAGTTTTGCCACCTCTGCATGGCCAGACTATGTGATAAGTCATATCAATTTACTAATTGAGATGAGCAGTTAAAAAAAAAAAAAAAATAGGCTGCATCTGCAACTGACTTTTCGTATGACAAAAAGTGTAGTTCTGGTAGACTTTCCAGGTGTCCTATGTACACATACTGCCAACAGACTATTGGGCCCTATTTGTAAGTTTTCAGCTGCATTAGGCAGACAATGAGCATATTGCTACTAAGATACTACATATACTTACATAAAAACTGCATTTATAGAAGTGTTAGGCTAGTGGGAATTTTAGGGAGAGCTTAATGAATCATTTGAATATTAAGATTAGAAGGTAATTGCTGTAACTCTTGTAACTGTGTCTAAGAAGATAATATTTACTATTTGTGATTAAACCTGTGTACTGCTTTTCTTAAAATATTAGATTTTCTTTTTGTTTCTAAGATGAATGGAATATCTTTTCCAAATACCTAGGCGGATTCCTAGCTAATCCTTCTGGAACTCTTTGTATTGGTCTTATAGCTATCTATTTTTTATTCCTAACCAAAATTCTACATTCAGTTTAACTTCAAGGTGCCCATAAAAGTATCAGTGGGTAAAACACATCCTTTGCAGTTTTTTAACAATTACATTGTTCAACCAATGATACAGGGTGCTGAAGTAAATATCCTGTTTAGATGTATTTAGCTTGCTGATTTCATTACTTCTAACAATTTTACAGAAGCAATGAAAAAGATGTATAATTTCATTGTTATAACCACCATTCTGTGAAAAAGAGGAATGAAGAAATTTTCTTTTTTTTTTTGCCTCAGAACACCTGCTACAACTTGAAGTACTTATGATAAAAAAAGGCAATCCCATATGAATAAGTAATTGTTTATTTTTCATAAAGATAACAGCTGTTTTTCTTTTTAAATAAAGGGACAGTCTATCTGCTATCACATAGATGCTGAAAAATATTCCTACCATACAATTTTTACTCATTGTTTGTCCGATACAGGTAACTCCAAGTTCTTAAAGCAATGTAAATAATGAAGAATAATTTACCAGTATGTGTCGTGAGTTATTTCCCAGTCAATATTGCTGTAGATAACTAGAGAAACAGTGTCCACTGCTGGCAAATCAGATAATTGCACTACACATTAAAGTGATAAACTGTTGAAAGGTTTCGATTAGTTAAGTTTTGACTGTAAGATATTTAATAATTTAAGGTTGTAGGATTGTGTTGTAAAATCAGGTCACTGTGTTAGCAGTATTAATGCCATTACTGTCAATAATAAATGCCATGGTATTTGAATGAATAGCCAGGAATATGAGCAGCTGTTGCAATATTTTTTTTCAAGACATAAAAATAATTGTAGCATTTATTATATTCTAGCTGTTGTGTCTTCAGAATAAAGAAAAATGTATAAAAGTCTATGAACTTTGTCTTGATGTTCTAATTCATGTAAATAACACGAGAGGCAAGCAGAAATTCTTGAGGTTTGTGTTTTGGTTTGTTTTGGGTTTTTTTGATGTCAAAGCATTCATTTCTGGGTTTGCTAGGTTTTTCTTAACCATATAAATGAAGTATAGAAGAAATCAATGTTTCTATTTGGGAAGAAGTAAAGTGGAAATGTGCAGCTTGACATAGCAATGACCGGTGGTATTCATGAAGCTAGAGGCAAAGTAGCTTTTGCCTCCCTAAGGAGAGGAGGAGAAAAGGCTGGTATCTGAAAAGTTATTTTAATCAATATTCTTCTGGTATTTTTTTTTTTTTGTAGTAGATAATATTTGCTTGCATCTGTAGCTTAACAATAATTTGTCAATACAAAGAAAATCTTTTAGTCTTAAGACAGTAATACAGAGTGGAAGAAATACTAACGGGGTAAAAAAAAAGCAAAAGTCACTTCCTGTGCTAATATAAACTGCATTGTCATGTCAGATATTCCTGAATATCAAGATGAAATAAAAAGAAGCTAAAGCATAGTTGTTTTCGGAGATTTGTATCTGTCATTAGCTTACTAGTAGTAGATAGTGGACAATGCACTGAATTTTCTGTCTGTTTGTAAAGAGGGAAACACAGTATGCGGCTTTTTTTAGAAAGGGTTGTTTGTCTATGAAAAGCCTCAGAGATCAAAGCTTAATCCTATGGATGAATGTGGCACTAGCCAGCATTGTTCTATAGATACTTTGTCTCCCTTCAGAGACTTTGTCCTGATTGGTTCCCAGAGAAATATTTTATTACCTTTCCCCTGGAACAAGAAAAGAACGTGATTTTAGTATTCAGGGATTTTTTCCCACTGCAAATTTCTTCAAAACAGTATCAAATGGATTGCAAACCAAAAGGTATTTAAAAACAAATGATAGAATAAGTGTAAACAAAGGCAAATTACTATAAAAAGTTCTTCTGTCAAATTAATTACACTGCCAATTTTATGTTAGATTGCATTGAAGAAAAGTGATTTGTTCTAAATTATTTGCTTCATGCTTTTTTTCATGTATATGCAGGCAAGTGCGCAGACAGCCATGTTCCAGTCCTTCTAATTTTCTATATTTGCAGAATTATTGGACATAGTTTGAGGGGAATCATCCTTCTGCTTCTCAAGCTAGTAATTTTTGTATGTCTCTGCTCATCCTGTCTTTTCTGTTCAGCATTTTATTGTAAAGGATATAATGTGCTTTTTCTCCTGGGTCTCTGTAAGGTGATCAAATCCAACACCTCACTTGTTCTTAAAGTACAGAAATATAATGTATGTTCTCTGAGGTTGTCATATGTTTTCATATCTGTTCTGGGGAAAGCAAGAAACCCTTATATAAAGATTTAAAATCAATATTTTTGAGGATTCCAGAAAAACATTGTGAATAAGCTTGGGCTGTATAGTTTTTAATGTATATGCATATATATATTTATTGCTTGGTTGGCATTTTGTGTCTCCTAATAATTTAAGACAGAAGATATAAGTTCTGTGTCTAAGCTGGGATTTACATGTCATAGCATGTGCAGACAAGTTATTCACTTTTAAATGGTTTTCAGACAAGCCATCTGAATAAAAATACCTTCATACCAATCACGACAAATGCTTATATATCAAAAAATACTCTTGTGAACACATGTATAATTTTTTTTGGTAAAATTTTACATATTCATGCATTTTATGTTTGTATGTGTTGTGTACATGCACTGGTATAATTTATTTCATTAACGAAGACTAAAGGATTTGATTCCTCTATGAAGCTATGAGTTGGGAATTGAAGATCTAATAAAACAATAAATATTGTGATGTAATTTCGAAGCCTGTGAAAGGAGCCGTCCTCTGTGTATGCTGGTAAACAGTGCCAAATCACTATTATCCATAGAGCTGATTTTATTTTCCTTACAGTTAGAAATTTTCATATTGATGACTACTTTTAAATAGACTGTGGTTTTTTCTAGAACTTGTGCAGCAAAAATAAATGTCTTTAGGTTAATACCTGATTCCAATCAAGATACTGTAAGTCCATTTCTAGCTCCTTACCTCTTTTTTATGTTCTAGGAGTAGGAAACCCTCACAGGAGGGTATTGTCAGGCAGGTATAACAGCCTACATATTGTCATGCTCTGCCAGCTGTACTGACTCCAAAGGAAGTTCACTGTAGAGACTAAATTTCACAGGAACAGTATTCCTTTTGTTTCTGTACAATGAAATTAGGCAGACTCTATGTTACAGGGACCTTTTGTTACTTGGGAGAGTAACAGCAAATCTGTTGCATGTTTCAGAAGTCAGGCAAAACAGGAAAGTCCTGCTGTGGCTAGATAAGCAAATCCAACAGATGTTGGTTTAAGCTGTGCATATGAAAAAAACAATTGTTATGCCTCCAAATCTTAAACTTGTCTCTGCATCTGTGTGGTCTAGAGATGTGTGTGTTGGGGTATGTGGGTTTTTTCTTTAATGAAAGTCGTCGTTCTGGCTTGTGTCACCCTTGTCTGAAGCACTTTGGTGGCAGATCTGCTATTAGCTTCAGTGGGAGAAAAATAAATGCCAATGTGTTTCTGCTGTTAGTGAGTAAAAATATCTCTTTAAGGGGACTACTTAATTTTTAAAGTTAAAAACATATATACAATGTTGCTGCAGAAACCACAATGTATTTAATTTTTTGTTACTTTTATGTATTTGTCCCTGAAAGTCATCTTGATTCTTTTTTTTTGTCGTCGTTGTTAGCTGTTGTTTAAAAGAGACTTGTTGGAGTTAAATTTTGAGCCTGGGTAAGCTATCCCTCAGAGCCTCATATGATCTGTGTACTGCTCAGATTCTCTTGTCAATCCAGCTGATTTATTTTTTTTCACTTGGTCTCAAAAGAAGTGGTATCAGGAGATAGATAGAGTGAAAACTAGGAAGAGTCATGAAAGATGTCACAGGAGGTGCTCTAAAAGTTAGGTACTGTAATTATGCATGTCATCTTGCCAAAGGATTAATTGTTAAAAATGACATAAGAATGTCCATTCACTTTTCTTTTCCCTGTTGAAGACCAATGAAGTTAGCCAATAGAACAGAAAATGAAACTCTAAGTAATTGAAGCAGGTATTTTCCTTGACACATTTGTGAGCGTCATTACTGCAGTATAATCAATGCAATTTAGCACTGGGGAGGGAAAAAGGAAAGCAAAGTCAAAAAGGCAAAAGCAAAACTAAGCAATCTGAGTATTAAGTAATTTTTAAAGAATAAGCCAACATCTATTCAGTTAACACTTGTCATTTACAAGGCAATTTTATTCAGTTCCTTAAATGAACTTGAATCCGTACTAGCACAGAGGTACCCAGTCCTTTGAGTTGCAGACATATGCCAGAAAATGTGTGAAAGAACTGTCACCAATCATTGCAGAACAAGCACTGCACTAGCTAAGTCATTGGCTCGGAGCTGGTACAGGCATTCTTATTTCCTTAGATGTTACATATATTAATGGTTATGCTTTGAGAGTTCTCTACGTAGCCAGTCATCTAATGTAGGACTTCCTTGCATGGTGGATTAACTTATTCTTGCATATACCTTAATTAAGTTTTAACAGTTCTTCTTATGACTTGGATACATAAAGTCAAGTAAAGCCAAAGCCTGTGAAGAAGCTGGTGAAAATATGAGCAGTCCTCTAAATAACATCGTGGAAGCTTACTTTTGTCTTATTTAAAGGGATTGACGTGACCTATTTAAACAACTGACTACGTAGGACCTCCTAGGTGTTCAGTATTTTCATGACTTTGGCTCCTTCACAGAATCACAGAATGTTAGGAGTTGGAAGGGACCTCCAGAGATCATCGAGTCCAACCCCCTGCCAGAGCAGGACCATCTAGTCTAGGGCAGGTCACACAGGAACCCATCCAGACGGGTCTTAAAAGTCTCCAAGGCAGGAGACTCCACAACCTCCCTGGGGAGCCTGTTCCAGTGCTCTGGAACCCTTACAGTAAAGAAGTTCTTCCTCACGTCGAGGTGGAACTTCCTGTGCTCCAGGTTGTGACCATTGCCCCGTGTCCTGTCGCAGGGCACAAGTGAGAAGATGTTGCCCTTTCCTTCCTGACACCCAGTCCTCATGTATTTATACACATTAATTAGCATTGTGAATGTTGACACTGAAACCTGAGTGCTTTTGATATAAAACTGTGTAAAAGCATAGATATCCAAATTCTGCAAAGTATATTAGCATGTTTAATAAACTTTGTTCTCGATACTCTTCAAAATCTCATCAACCAGCATGAAGTGTTCAGGGTGTTAAGGGTTTTAAATTGCAATGCTTCACAGTTCATTATCTTCTGAGAAGTTAACAATACCTTATAAAGAGAATTATAGCAAATTTAACATAAGAATGTGTAAAGCTGACCTAATTTAAACTGTCTAAAGCTCATTGCACAACCATACTAGTCTTATTATAAGCATAGAATGCACAAAAATGATCTGAAAAGAGATTTTTTTATCTATGATTTAATATGTTTCTAATGGTATGGTCATGACAAATGTGACCTTTTATGTTGATGTATGTTTTTCTAGCTTGTTAAACACTTAACCTACAAAGTAAACCATAGATCATATTTCTTTCACATTGTTCAAGATATTAATTTATATCTCTTGCTCTAGCTTTGTCCCCCAAGAAAATTAGGTAAAGAATTGGAAGCTACTATTGCTTACAAACATCTCACTACCACCCCACCCCCCGGTATGTACACACTGTGCCAGATATCAGTTTGTAGCTATATAAATAATCCTATTTGTAGAATGGTATCACAATTTCTTATGATATCATTTTGTGGGAGCGAGAGGGGTCTTATTACGTAAACTGAATTTAGACATTTGAATTACAGTCCACCAAAATTACTAGCCACTTTCAGTAAATATTTGTTCAGTACCAACAAATACTCAGAATCACAACCTTAACTGGAAACAGCACTCTGGTAATCAGTCTGCTGTCTTATCAAAAGCACCAGAATGCTGATTAAATTAATCCATCAGAATTTATAAACAAGTATTTTTTCCCTGCTCAGATGTCTCTTCTTGGAATAGCTTTACATTTTCCCAATGGCCCAGATGTACTCTTATGCATACCTTGCAATTGTTACACCTAAACTGGTACTTTTATCCCTAGAGTAACCTTTCCAGTTTGAATAGAAGTTTAAGTAGTAAGGTATTAATCACACACCATCTTCAAAAGAAAAAGAAAATAAAGCCTTTTCAGGGACATGAAATTATCTTCAGTTCTTTGGAGTCTGAAAGAACATCTAGATTCACAATATTTTACTAATGATTTCTAGAATATAAGATAGGTTAATTTTACAGTATCATATTCTAGAGTATCTGACTGGACAAGTAAGCTGTGTGTGGCTGCTCTTGGCAGAAGGTGCAATAAAAACTTTACTAGACCTCATGAAACTAAAACATGTTTAATAGTAGTGTAATAATCTTGCATTTTATGCTTCTAGAAAAGATATGCTTATAAGAATGCTGGGGTATTTTTCTCAGGGTTTGATTTGATTTCTTTTGGTTTTGATATGAAGAATGGTTTCAGGACATCTGAGAGGAGAAAGCGTGGGGGGAGCATGTGTATGTGGGAACATTGCTGTAGAAAAACTTTTTTGTTTATATTGAAATTGTTTATGAAAGGAAGAACTTTGTAGGGTTTTCATGTCTGCACTGACCAAAAATTAGCTTGTAACTCTATCCAACCTAATGAAAAATATACAAGTGGGGAAAGAAAAAAAAAAAAAAAAAAAAAAAAAAAGCTAAGGAAAAAAGAACACAGTCCTCAAACTGCAAGGGTGACATTTTCAGTTCTGTAAGTTTTGTAGCCTATGGATCTAGGTTAGGATTTAGGATAGAATACAAAGCATAAGTCTCATTATTCCTAATGAAAGTCCTTATAAAAGCATTTTATGTATCACTGCTACATGTATATACACAAATATTAATGGTGTGTATTTTAATATTGAACTTTGATACCTGAAAATAGCATGTTGCAATTTACATTTTAAGTTAGAATATGTTTTGTCCCCAGTAATACAGCAAAAAACAAATGTAAGGAATAATAATGTTTCATGATCTAGTATATGATAAAGCAAGTATTTTATGCACACTTTATATCTGTTGAATGTTTTCATCTAAAATTCATTCAAGCAAGTAATTTTAAAGATTCTAAAACATTTCTGGTTTAGAAAACTCCTGAAATCCATGATAAATTAGCAGTTAGAAATGAACTGATGGGAAAACAGAAAGTATTGAAAATCCCTTCTCCCCCTCTTCTGCTTTTAATCGTTTGTTTTCATATTCAGAGTTTTTTTAATCAGAAATAAATTCTATTTTAATGTATAAAGCATTATAACTAAGATATTTCCATTTGTCCTAACTGCATAATCGTATGCAGTTACTAGTTTTTAATGCAGCCGATATGTTCAGATTTCTACAGTCCATCTGTTTGCAAAACCTTCACTTTGACTAGAATTGCACTCGCTTTATCACAGGTTAAGACAGCAGATGGCTCTCTTGAGTTTTTCCTTGCAAAACCTCAAGCTGTAAACAACTGCTCTGCATTTCTGAGATGCAAGTAGAGAGCTATTGTTTTTGATCTCTGGAGTAAGAAACACATTTTCTCACATCTGTAGGCATACTGCCCATCTTCACCTTCGTTCTTTCCTTTCTTTGCCATCACCCCGAGCATTCTGTCATTGAGAAATGTCAGTGTATTTTGGCAAAGGCCCGGTATTTGAAGGAAACTATAGAAAAGGAACAATAGTAGTAGATAGTATATGGTGAATAGTATCACTGGGTAATATAAAGAGGTCTTTCCAGTAAAAGGAAACGTGGGGTGTGCATCTTTTTGGAGAGAAATTCTCAAGCAAAAGTTAGGGCTGTATGTATCCCGCTCCTAAATTCCTATGAAAATGAAAGCCAGCGGAGGGTTGGCCTTCATTTCCTTCTGCTCCGTCTCATTCATTCCTTTGTTCGGAGCCGGGCGGAGCAGGAGGCGCTGGGCTGTGCCCTGTCCCCTCCTCCGGCGGCGACAGGGGATGTCCCCGGGCTCTGCGCCGCTGTCCGTGGTGCCGGAGGCAGAGACCGCGCCGGGCGG
>NW_008607046.1:0-566 GCF_000691845.1 Merops nubicus | reverse complement strand
AGATCCTGTAGATCCACTTAAAGCCCCGTATAGATTCTATAGGTTATTCTAAAGCCCATTCCAGATCCTATAGACAACTTTAAAGCCCCGTATAGATTCTATAGATTATTTTAAAGCCCATTCTAGATCCTATAGATCCATTTAAAGCCCCCTATAGATTCTATAGATTATTCCAAAGCCCATTCCAGATCCTATAGACGACTTTAAAGCCCCTTATAGACTCTATAGATTATTCTGAGCCCCCTTATAGATCCTATAGGTCGTTGTGAAGCTCGTTAGAGGCTCTGTAATTATCCTAAAGCCCCTTAGGAACCCCAGAGATCATTTCATAACCCCCTATAGATCCTATACATTATTTTAGGGCCCCTCAGATCAGAGATTTTGACCCGATTTTCCATTTCAAATATTTTAATTCTGGTTATTTTAGATATTAAATAACCCAGAGTCGAGATTTTTATTAATTTTAATTAGTTTAGAAATGAGATTTTTGCCTATTTCACATTTGGATTATTTTAATATTAAACAACCCCATATTTACAATTTTTATTAGTTTAGATTTCACATTT
>NW_008607045.1:3462-3822 GCF_000691845.1 Merops nubicus | reverse complement strand
AGCACCAGGGCCTTGGTCACCTGCATGGGCAGAGCAGTCAGTGCCAGGCCGGGCCCTGTGACTCTCCCCCCTCCCACAGCCAGGACAGGCCTTACCCAGAGCAGCAGCGTGAGTGCCTGCGTTCGGCGGGGCCCCTCTGCAAGGCTGGGCTCCATCCTGTTCACTGCAAGCTGCAGGATCTCATCCAGCTGCTGCCCTGGGGACATGGAAGGAACAGGCTGAGTCATTCCTTCCCTGCCAGCAGTGGGCAGGGACCCACGCTGTCCTACCCAGTCCCCTTACCCGCCGGGTGCTTGTTCACCAGCCCCGCAAAGCACTTGGCAGCTGTGGTGGCTGTGAAGGGGCAGTTGCAGGGGGAAC
>NW_008607045.1:2775-3299 GCF_000691845.1 Merops nubicus | reverse complement strand
ACGAACTTACATTGCGGGGCAAGGAGCAGACGAAGGCCATGAGGAAGGCGACCAGGCGTCTCTGTGCCTCCAAGCACTCCCCATCCTGTGGGGGAAGAACAGTGTCCATGTCATCATGGTCTTTGCTCTCAGCCTGTGCTGACATCCTCATTCCCTGCCCAAACACCTAACACACCTCAAAGGGCTGGAAGGAGCAGGGAAAACTGTTCTGGGGCAGGAAGGAGACCTCTCCATCCAGGAAGAGGGGCACCACGTGAGACACACTCTGGGCAGCCAGCCTAGGAGAAAGGAGACATTGCAATGTGCTGCTCTGGGAGGGTCACCAGAGAGTTCCTGGGTAAATCCCAGGAGGTGCAGGGTCTCCCTGTAGACAGTAGCAGGGTGGGTGCAGCCTGCCCCCCTCCATGACTCAGTACCCAGCATACCACCCTGGCACCACTCACTCAGGGCTCAGGTGAGTGGTGGCAGCACTGATGACAGGGACCATGGCAGCCAGGACCCCTTCCCCCCGACCGCCCTTGCCC
>NW_008607045.1:273-2674 GCF_000691845.1 Merops nubicus | reverse complement strand
CGGTTACAGGGTGAGGGAGCCAAGGGAGCCGCCTGCTCTCCCCTTTCCTGCTCCAGCCTCACACCTACCTTGCATGGCAGCCTGCAGGGCCATGGCCAGCAGGCAGGGCACCACCGTCTGGTGGTAGTACCAGCAGCCCTCAGCGTCCCACTGGCACTGCAGGGCCACGCGGTGCAGGCTCTGGCACACGCAGACCACATCTTGGGTGCTCCCGGCCTCGCTCCCTGCGGGGCACAGTCCAGTCACACCAAACAGCCGCCGCACCCGGCATCCGCTGCCCTGACTTACACTGGGGTGCTGGGGCAAGGCAGCCCTCCCTGCTCCCCCTCCCCCGGTGGGACCCACAGCCCTGCCCCAGGCTCCGGCCCATGCGCTCCAGGAGCCATCTGCTGCAGGCTTCGTTACCTCTCTGCACCTTGCGGAGGTGCTGCAGCAGGACAGGGACGGTCTCCCTCACGATGCTGGTGTGGGTGGACACGGCTGCCAGGGCCTGCAGGCAGCGCTGACGCAGGGAGCTGCGGTCACAGGAGCTCTCCTCCTCCCGCTCTGAAGAGGAAACACCTCAGAGGGGTGCTGGGTTGACCCCAGGTCCCCTCACCCAGGGGCATTCTGGGCTCAGACCCTGCCAGGGCAGACAGGGTAAAAGAGCACAGCAGAATGAGCCGGAGCCAGGCCCCAGGCACATTGCCTGCTCTGGGGCTGCACAGCTGCTCCCCACGAGGCTGATCCTGGCTGCGCGGGCTGGTTGCCAGCACCAGGCAACGGCTTTCCCTGTACCAGCACAGAAGTGACTGTACTGGGAATCCCCCAAAGGAAGCCACCGACCTACACTATATGGCACAGCCCCACTGCCTGGTAGGAGCGGAAAAGGGATGGGACAGGCTTCACCCCAAAACCAGACATCACTGCCTTCCCAAGGCTGCCAGCCCTACCTGAGTGCAGCTCCTCCTCCAGCCTGGGTACCATGCGTCCAGAGAAAACCTTTGGGTAGATGGGGGCCAGGTTTCCGGCTGCCTCCATCGCTGCCTCGCTGTTGGAGGGAAGAAGTGCGAGGGGTGACGTGAACCTGCAAACCCAGGGCTGCCTGTGCATGAGCTGCACAGAGCTGGGCCAGAAGGTGCCTTCAGGAACCCATTTCTCAGCAATCTGCCTTCTTCACCTTACTGGCAAGCAGAGCACAGCCCCCTACTTTGACAAGCCCAGATTTTCTAATTTCCAGTCGATAAATTGCCTGGTTTATCCCTTTGCTCTTGCACCCACAGGGTCTTTTAGTTCAGACAGCTCCTGTGCCTTCCCCTAGACTACAGGCCCTCTCTGCAGCAAAGCCAAGGCTTTGTTCCTCTCCTGGGAGTGTGGGTGACTGCTGTGGCATCAGCCTGTCCCTCCCACCTGCTCTGGGAATCCTCTTCATGCAGAGCAAGACGGATGAGGTGATCCACCACCAGCTCCAGGTCAGAAGGAGACAGAAAGCCTAGAACAAGAAGCATAGAAGAATCCTGACATTGGTCAAAGGCAAAGATGCTGGTGCTCTGGCCAGCATCTCTCCCCCTCGTCCAGGCTGGCAGCAACACAGCAGCATCCTGAAAGCCAGAGATACAAGGTGCCCAGCACACACAGACAGGACAGACACCTGGAGATCACTGCCTGTGTAGAAAATGCTGCCGCTGCTCCTGGCACCTACAGGCAGCAGGCAAGGACATCCCAGCAGGCATATGGTAACATGCCTCCCAGAACAGGGGGACACCTCCCTCTGCCTTCCCAAGGGAAACAAGGCACCAACCTTGCAGGGAGCCCAGGACAGTCAAGGCCCTGATCCCAACCAGCTGCAGCTGCACACTGGGATCTGTCAGTGCTGAGAACACCACAGAGCAAACTGGGGCTTGGAGCGACAGCAGAGCACTCTCATCTGGAGAGAAAGTCACAGAGTCACTGTCTGCGCCTGGCTGGCACCTCCTGCGCCACCTGACAGACCCTTTCTGGGGTCCTGCCAGTTGACACCCAACTGTGCAGGGTCCCCGATTCATGGCAGGGGGTCGCACAGGCAGCCACCCAGGACAGTGAGCTTTCCCTCTGTCAGCACACGGGAAGGTGAATTCAGAGCCAGCAGCACCCTGGGACATGGGTGCCTCCAGAGGCATCGGCAAGCCTCACCTTCTTCTATGTGTCCCCATTTCTGCTGCAACTCCAGGAAGCCCAGCAGCATCTCCAGGATTGTCCTCCTCTGGCTGCTCTGCAGGGGCACAAAGGTGTAACCCAGATCACCGTCGCTGCTGGGACACAGCTACGCCTCAGCCCAGAGCTGCGAGGCCGGAGGGTGCCCACGAGGCCCCTGCCTGCAGCCAGGGAAGGACACCTGCTTCAACGCCCTGCTCCCACCAAGCCCTGCCGAGCCAGCGGGGCC
>NW_008607045.1:0-225 GCF_000691845.1 Merops nubicus | reverse complement strand
GCCCGGGGTGCTGCTGCCGCTTGCCGTCCCCTGCGGGTGCTTGTTGTACTGCTCCAGCAGCAGCGGCAGGACGCTGCGGGTGACGCGGTGGTAGGCGCGGAGGGAGGCGCCCGCTGCCGCCTGCAGAAGTTTGGCACTTGGCCACACCAGCTTCATGTCGGGCTCGCACAGATGGTGCCTGCAATCTGAGATAGGCCGGGCGTCAGCCGCAGCGCTCCTCGGCCT
>NW_008607044.1:2233-2542 GCF_000691845.1 Merops nubicus | reverse complement strand
CACAAGACTCGTTCGGGTCAAAAGTGACCGTTAAAGATCATCTGGCCCATCCTCCCCAGACACCTTTCGCTGGGCGGGGCTGCCCAAAGCCCTGTCCGGTCCTGAGCGCTCCCGGTGCTGGGCTGCACACAAGGGCCACCACAGCAGGTTCGAGGGGTCAGAAACTGCTTTTAGGACTGGACGAGCTTTAGCGGTTTTGTCCCTTGTTCCAGTGGGGAATAGTTGGGAATCCCACGAGAGCAGCTCGTGAGGCTTCAGGACTTGTCAAGGCTGGAGCTGAGCCCTGGCCCCAGGCTGGCCGGGGGCCCG
>NW_008607044.1:0-1990 GCF_000691845.1 Merops nubicus | reverse complement strand
TGCCCGAGGCTCTGTGGGCATGGGGTGTGTGTGCAGTGCCAGCTGCTCCTGCTGCCCTCGGGGCACAGCGAGTGCTGAAGGTCAGGTGGGTGGCCGACCTGAGGCTGAGTGCTGGATGAAAGAGCACAGAGTGAGGTGGGTTTCCCCGTGGGTGGTGAGTGAGAGCAGGGACCGGTGCTGCTCTGGGGCCCTTCCCTCTCCCCAGGGGCAGGTGAGCCTGGCCCAGACACTGCTCTGTACCCCACGGCCATGGAGGGTGCAGGGACAAGGCACCCCTGAGGCTTGGATGGAGCATCAGAGATGACCCCACACTTGCAGTGAGGTGCTCCCACAAGGGGCTGCTGGCAGCTGCTGTGGCCCTGAGCAGGGCAGTGCCCTAAGCCAGGCTTTGGGCTCTATCCCCAGTGGCTCTGGGCTTCAACAGGCCCCTCCTTGCCCAAAAGGCTCCTGGTAAATAAGGCAGCGCCTGTGCGGTGGTCTCCGTTCCCACATTTCTCCCCCCCTGCCCTCTCTGCCTCCACCCAGCTCGTTTCCCATCCTGAGGGACATCCCTCCTGGCCACCCTCACCACCCTGCCCTCCCCACAGGGACCCCACGGGGCACGGGGCTGACGGGCAGAGGGGCCTGGCAGCAGCGGGCGGCAGGAGCATCGCAGCCTCCCGCGCATGTGTTGTCCACCCTGTCGTCACCTCGGTGAAGCAAGGCTGATGCTGGCCAGGGACGTGCCCCCCAGCTCTCTCCCTTTGTCACGGAGAGCAAGTGTGCATGCTGGAAACATCCCCCCCCTGTAGAAGGCATCCCGGCTGGAGCACGGCACCGCGTCCTCTGCCCCCCGGCTGCAGGGGCTTTGGCTGCAGAGGTTCAGCCAGCAATTTGCATTCAATTACAGAAGCCGGAAGGACTGGGAGGATTTTCCTTCTGGTTTTCTCTCAACCGAAGCCAACTTGTCCAAATTACAACCTAGGAAGCATCTCATTAGTGGGAAGTGAGGTCTCCAAAACACAGAGGGCGCGGAAAACGTTCTGCCAGTGGTGCAGGGATGCGGGCTGGCCGGCGAGCGAGAGGCTGAGGAGCTCATCTGCTCACTGTCTTCTCTGCCTGTGGCACTGTCCCCTGTGCATGCCCTCTCCAGTGGCACCAGCCTGGAGAGGAGATGGGATGTTGGAGGCTGCCAGCTCATCATAACACTTCCCTGTCCCTGCTTTGGCTCAGGAGGTGTTTGATTCTTTTGGGCTGAAGCACAGGCTGGTTCTCCCACTAATTTCTTTTCCCACCACCTCCTCCTGTTCTTTCTCCTAGGGCACGTGTTCTCACCCAGACCAGGAGAACGTGAAGTGGCAGAGCCCTGGGCATGGCAGTTACAAGTGTTTAATAACCTCACTGAAAGCAGGAACCTGAAAGCAGCTCAACATGGCTGTCCCAAGAGGCTGGTGGCTGGGGGACGTGCCTCGCCTGGCTTCCTGGAGATCTGCTCCCTGGCATGGCTCTCCTGGAGGGACTCATCCCAGACGGACTTGTGTGGAGCTCACGTGGTCCCAAAACTTACTGGAGACCTTGTCTCAGGTGGGATACGAGCTGGCACAGGGGTCGGGACGTGGGAAGGGGGCTCGGCAGGAGCCGTTCAATGCAGGGGCATGGGGAGAAGGAACCTGGTGACCAGTGACTCCAGAGGGGTTTTCTGCTGAGGTCTGGGAACGGCAGAGATCAGGGAAATGCAGCTGGCAGCTGTGCCCGGGCATACACGGCGACGAGGTGACCTTTATGCCAGTTAGCTAATGCCCTTCCAAAAATACTTCCCTGGATAGAGCTCAGAAGCAATCTGCTGAGCCAGCTTCTGCCAGCGACCAAGGTGGGCACGGCTCTTCTCGCAGACCCCTCCCCACAGGGTGCTGCGCTCGGGGGTCCCGCCGGCCGACACGGGGCTGCTCCCACGTGCCCGGGGGGACACCCCTGTTCAGAGAGGGGATGCTGGGTGTGGGGAACCCCCCCC
>NW_008607043.1:0-9111 GCF_000691845.1 Merops nubicus | reverse complement strand
GTGTGTGGTTTTCTTCTGAACACAGCTGATGGAATAATCTTTTTTTTTGCCATACTTTTTGTGTTTCTAAAATGATTTCAATAATTTCACTGGTTATCTCCTCTGATAACAGCTGCAAGGCATAAATACCCAGGCAGTTCTTTTGATCCTTTTGTAATCAAGTATAGAAGATACAATCAGTATGCACTGAAAAAAAACCCAATACATTTCTATTCACTGATAGAACATTACTGAAATTGATTTTTTTTTCAGTGTAGGCAACACTTAAAAGATAGAATGTTGTAAATTCTAGATCATCAACTGTTTTAAACAGTTTTTGACTCCTTGTAGCTTTCTCACCATGTTCCTAACGTTTCAGATGTTAGAGGGTACTGAGAAATGCCACTTGAATGCAAACCCTGACTGAAGTCCCTGCCTGGAGATGAAGGTAGGAATAGGCTGTTTTGTCTTGGGGAGCTGGACAACCAAGTCTCCATCTATACTTGGAGTATATTTTCTGCAACTTGCCAGGAACTTTTAGGTCATACTGTCATTTTGGAGTGTCTCACAGAACTACAATAGAAATCAGTTAAGGAAGGCATTGGTTCCTAGAAAAGTTAGTAATTAAAGTAACAGACAAATAGGGGATAAATTGTCAGCTACAATATTGTCACAAATGTGATCTGTAAATGAAAATGAGTTGCCTGCCAGTGTTTAAGATGCATTCGGACAATGCCCTTAGTAGTGTGCTTCAACTATTGGTCAGCCCTGAAGTAGTCAGGGAGTTGACCTAGATGATTATTGTAGGTCTCTTCCAACTGAAATATTCTATTTGATTCAATTTGGTGTGATTGGATTCCATACTATATTTTATCCTGGAATATATATCATTATTTATGCTGGTATTAATTTTTGAAGGAACAGTGTCATTTACATTGATCATCTTTTTGCCCTTTTGGTTTTCTTTAACTTCTGTGGCAAGCATCCCCTTCTTCATGTAATTTTACATAGTTGTCATCTTGCTCACAGAGCTCCTCTATAAAGACACAGCAGAACTGTAACCTTAAACTCTGCATTCTTTCACAGGAATATCACAATTGCTGAATATTCCTGTATATTACAGGAATAGAATTTTAGAGCTAGAAGCCAGTCTAGATAAAATAATGATCCAAAGTCTTTCCCAGCTGAACCTCAGAAATTTCAGCCAATGAGGTTTCCACTGATCCCCTCAAAGACAATTGTTAAAAATCCCAAGAAATTATGGAATTTAAGTGTTTCGTAGATTACTTTTGAAAATTGTATGTATGTGTATCTAAATCAAAACACGAAGTCTTCTCTACTGGTAATAATTAGATGGTTATCTTTAGCTTCTCCAGAAGCCAAAATTAAATATATATTCATTTTAACCACCAATTTGTCAGGCAGACAAAAATCATGTCATATGACCAGAAGGAATAGCCTAAAGTTGCACCATATAAATAACATGAACACAAAGGATTTTAACAGATTAAAAGAGTCACTCTCCCTCTCTCATCTGTACAGTGAAGAAGTATTTTGAGAACACCAAATAAAAAACTCAGCATGAAATTCCACCGGATTTACCCCTGAAACTTTTCAGTTTTACAAATCAGTTTCCACTTTTTAACTGCTTAAGCTTTAGCAAGTCCAAACCTCTTTCCTAATTAACTCAGCCCTCCTGACATGGTAATCTGCACTGTAATGAGATTTCACTCCCTTAGTGTATCTTCTAAGACTTATTCTATCTTTATTATGCCTCCAAATTTTTTATTATGGGAAAAGAATATGGATTCATAAGGAGATGTAATTTTTTTTTATTCCCCCCTTTTTTTTAATTATTTGGTAATTTGTGTTTCAGCAGCCCTACTAGGATGCCCCTAGACCTTTCCTCTAGCTGTTCTGATTGTCAGAATGAAATTATAATCTATATTTACCTCCTTTAAGGATGTAAAGACATCATTTTACTTCCTGTAAACACACATGAACTTAGGCTTTGAACTTTAGACATCACAAGATCTTTCAGCCAAGGTTGGTTACGAGCAGCTGAATGACTGGACACCATTTCTGTTCATTTGTCAAGCACTTAAAAAGAAGAATATGAAAGAGATGGTTTGAAAATATTTGGTAAATATTTTGTTCCCATTTTTGGAACAATTTAATCTTGTAGACTACTGGGTTTTTTTTCTCTGATTCTGTGTTCTTTGATCCCAAACAGGCATGAAACGTGGGATTAGTTTTGTCTAATTTCAGTTGTCTGAACGATTGTCTCAATCTAAGCTATTTGTATGAGTTTTCTTTACTGAGAGAAGTAGACATTGTAGGCAGATAATTTGTCTAAACTGTCTTAGATGCTTATCTGCAAGAAGAATGACTCCCTGAAGGTGTTTATTCCTCTCCATTGACTATAAAGGCAGACTAGATGACTGGTTTAGATGACAACTTTTACTTGGCTGATGTTTACTGAGATGGATCCTAGGGTTTCCTGAGACAGACCTACCTCTCCCTGCAGCCCTTCAAAAGGGATTTAGAGGTGCTTAGAATTTTAAAAAATTATTAATGGCTTGGTACAAAAGGAGAATTTTGCCTAAAAGTTTGGATTCAGTGTTCCAAAGTCATATTGTAGAGGATAAGTTATGTAAATAGAAATAAATCAAAGATTATAGAAGTGCAGTCCTATTTTCTTGATGATTAATCCCCTTTTGGCTCAGGGTTGTGACAAAACTGAGTAGATCAAAACTGGCTTGTTAATTCATTATTTCCAACCAACTCATATTTAATCTTAGGTATCAACCACCTGCAGAACACTTGTTAAAATTCACCTTTCAGCTTTTAAAATTCACACCCCATCTGTCTTGCAGGAGTGCTGGGCTGTAATATACACCCCACAGAAGTAACTATTACCCAAAATTCATCCTTTTCTGTCTTTTCAGTGTTACCATATTGATAAGAATGCAAGTTCTTATCATTTTTTCTTATCATATTTCCTCGTGGGCAATATTTGGATAGTGTTGCATGAGGTAATTTCAGGGAAGGCTAAGACAGAACAGAACATGCACTTCAAGATGCACACAGGAAATTTTGGAGGCTGACAACTCACAGAGCTTCTGTATAGGGCTGTTCAACTGGAATTTCAAATATTGTTTAAAAACCCCCTAAATTTTAAACGAACAAAGAAACCCAAACCCTAAACCAAAATGAGCAAATTAAAACCCAAACAATTAAAAAAACCAAACCCCAAATCTCTTGACTGATCAATTGTATTCTAAAAGGATTTATACTATCCCATGTATGTGTTGCTGGAACTTTTCAGATATCAGCTGCTGCCTTCTAGCCAGAATAAACTCTAAACCATGTAGATGGGCTGATTTGATAGAAATTACTTCATGTGTCCAGACTATCAGCTTTATTTGGTGATCCAGTAACAGGCATTGAGAAAGTATTTATAATTTAGTAATTTTAGATATTAATAAGAGTTAAAATATAACCTTAATTTTACCTCCTTAATCAGTCCAAGACTAGTCAACATTGATGTTGGCCATTTGACTCCTAATTGTTAAAAAAACACTGCTCCCTTTGCACGAGTATCAGGGAATGATTACCCATAACCAGATCAATAGGATTGGATATTTTATCACTTCAACATTTTAGGAGCTTTTTTCAACTCTAGGTAATGCTCCTGTGCCATTTTTTTTTAACAGTGGTATCTCTGCCTTTGGTCTGGAGAGGCCAGGAATTTATATACTAAGATTTTTCTTGTTTATATTAATTTCTCACCTTTCTCTGAAAAGAAAATAAGATAGAATAAACGAAATGAAGGTATCACAAGCTGAAGGGTTTATCTGAACTTCTAAGATATTTAACATTCATCAATTATCATCAATGTTATTGATTTTTCTGCTAGTAAAAAACCCTAACACTGATATATTGATGGGAAACTTGCTGCATACAGCAACAGAAGAATAAAAATAGTGTTTGTGCCCATGAACTCTACTCTTATTGCATACTTCAACTAGTTGAATAACAGTAACAGCCCCCAGAAGAGCTCATTTGTTACCAAACTACTAAATAATTTAAAAACTCTGTTGACTGTTCTGCATGAAGTCTCAGTGAAGCAGATTGTTGCTTTGATTTGGTTATTTATATCAAATCAGATTTGCAATACAGGTCTCAGTGGAGGCATTTCTCTTGTTCAGGTTCTACAGGCTAGGACTTCCTATTGCATTGTTCTCAGAACCTTTCAGGCAGCAGTTTTTATTACAGCTGACTTTCAAGATATGTGAAGAAATAGATTGAACCCATAGTATTTTCCAAAAAAAAGCAGCTAATATTCAATGTTACACAACTGGAAAACAAGAACAACCACCAAAACATGTCAGCACCTGTTGAAGTGCTCTGATAATTACAGTTCAATTGAAGCACTTGTTTAAGATAAAAATTATTTATCTGTACAATATAATGAATCAAATTCTCCCAGCTCTATTTTCACCCAAAGTATTTTAATAGAGGTGACTGATCTATAGTCCTGTGGATGAAAAATGTGAGAATTTATCATAAAGCATGAAGATTATAAAATACAGTCCAGAAGTTTACTTTTTAAGCACTATATCTACATTTCTATACTCTACAGGGGGGGAAAGTAAGTTGACTATTATGTTAACTTTTTACTTTATTCCATGGGGAAAAAAAACATTCTGCAACCAAACTGAATAGATTTATTTTAGGTCTGTCAAGCAGATGAAACCAACATCCTGATTTATGTTAGGCTGCTGTGATCTGGTGGAATATGACCCATGTTTGCACAGGAAAACAATTGGGTTTATTTTTAATTGTTGTTTGCATGGAGATAATAACAAAAATATTTATATACATGAACAGATCTTTGTAATATCACACATATAATATCACAGAACATATACCTAAGACAGGCTGTGTTTCTACATCTAGTTCCTTGATATTTAAAGAGAAAATCTTATTTAAAGAGAAAATCTTCTTTCATAAGAGAAGGAAGAGGTGGAGAGCCTTCACCACAGTGCTTTTTTTAGGGGTCCTAGCAGTCAGTCCAGCCTGAGACACTCCTGTTCATCCACCATGTTAAGCCTCATTGACCACCAAGATGATAAAGTCGTAAGATTGAAGGCTGGGATTTCTTCCTTCAAGGGAACTTAACCCTGAAAAGGGGCCTCTTGAACTCTGTCTGCCCAGTCTTTATGACTTCTGCACAGTGAAACCTCTCCAAAAGCAGAGGGAATCACCAGTGTGGTATTAGTTGTCCTGAAGAGTGACAATCAAAGCATTTTTCCTGATTATTCATTTTTCCTTGCTGTGAGAGGCAAGGGACAAGCCCTATGGCAACAACGCTGTGATCTCTACATCTTCTCTACATCCCACCCATCATTCCAGAGCATGACTGCTGCTTGTCATTCTGACTTTTTCCTCACTCTTCCAAATTTCCTGTGAAAATTAATACATACATTTCTTCTTAAACAGCAAAAATGTTCTTCAGAATAACAGAAATCACCTTGGTTCAGTACTTGGAAAAAGGGAGGAAAAAAGGTCCTCTCATACCTCTTGTCATTTCTGATAGATAACACAACTTATAAGTCCCCCTGAAAGGGACAATTGCATTATTGACATTTATATCTCATTCCATGGTTTTAAATTCCCCTGAGACCACCACAGACATGAGGTTTTGTATGGCTGACAATGCAGGAAGAAAAATGTTCTACATATTGGTAGTCAGATAGGAGGACTTTAATTTTGTTATGTGTATAACTTCAGATAAAGTTCATAGTGATTAAAACACATAATTACTTGTAGAGAGCTCTTTCATTATGAAATTGGTGTCTATTTCTTAATAGATAAATGCTCATCTCATTAAACAAGTCTCTACAATGGGTACTAAATAGCCCTTTTTCATTCAATCTTTTCAAAGTGGAGATCACCCTTGTAGAAAGATATAAACCAAATACTTTTATCCCTGAAAAGAGGGGAAGTAGAGATGCTCTGACATGTCCTTAGGATACCTGGAGTGGTTCATGCACCTTTGCCAGAATGAAAGGAAAAGGGAAAAAAGAAAATGAAGAGCCACGATGCCATCCCAACCACTGTCATTTTCACAGACACCAAACTCAATTCTCCTCTCTCCCCTCTTCAAGCCTAGACAGTTTCTCATTAATAGCATGTAAATACAGTAAATGCAGCTGCTGATGTGTTATTCTCCAGTCATTTGTCGCAGCTGATTAAGGAGAGAAAAGTAAAAGGTTAATTTTCTAATTACATACTCCCCCGAGGTAAATTATGCGTGTTATCACATCCATTGACACTCTATAATGGGCACTTTTTATTGCAGAATGATTTTCTGTGAAACTGTGTATCTTCGTGGAGTTTATTTTTAGTAAGCCAGAAGATGGAGGGAAGGAAAAAAAGAATATCCAGCCTATCAGCATTTCTTAGACTCTTTTTCTGGAGAGCTTGCTAATAAGATATTAAAGCTTGCCAGAAAAAAAATCTCTTCTCCCTTCTCATATCTCATTTGTAATTTCCATGAAAGTGTATTAAATTGAAGAGAAAGCAATGAGGCTGGGCTGAAAGACACACTCATGTTGGATGGCTCTCAGCAGGAGTTTTGGAAAGCAGCTACCTCTGAAATCCATATTAAAGAAGAATTTCCTTTGGCCATGAATGGAGTGTTCTCCAGGAGAGAGCTACCTGAGCTCACCAAGGCCAAGACCTTAATTCCCAAGCAGATGCTGACCCCATCTAATCTGAAAGCTGCTTTTCAGGCTCCTTCTGCTTTCTGAGTAAGGCTCAATGCATCCAGCTCAGTAGGCTTAAAAAGAAATCAAGTTGTGTTCATTTACAATAACTTTTTATGGCCATCTCAGGTGGGGGAACAAAAACCAGCAGGGACACAAGGTGATCATTTAAGATGTTAACCTTGTTTCAGTCTAAAACCAAATGATTTGCACTTGATAAATCTGTCATTTATTAAAAATAAGAAACTGAACAGTGTGAAATGAGACAAGAAAGGGAGAAAGATGACAAAAAACTGATGAGGATGTTTCACTTAGTTTTGGGTTTTTTTTCTCTATCCCAAATACATTGATACATATTCAAGAAAAAGTTATGTGCAAATATTTCTCCTAAATTCAATATTTTGATAGTTATTAAATAAATGCACCTAACACTTATCTGCTTATAAAGAATGAAACATCTGAAACGCTGAAAAACAAAATAGAAGTGAAATTTTAGTTTCTTACAAATAATCCTATTTTAATATATTGAAAATGCATTATATGGCACTGACCTATATATACAAATGTAGTTATAATTTTTATCAAACAAAAAGGCTTCAGGCCAAATGAATTTCAGTAGAAATTTTCTGTGTTCTGTGATGAGTACATTAGCATAAACTAGAAATTGATTAAATCCTCATACAATCTAAAGTGGTGTTGCACTAAGAACTGAACTAAAAAGAGAACCAGAGGATTGAGAGTAAAATAAAACTTTAAACTGGCAGATGACTAGGAAGGAACTTGGAGTTAGTGGGGATCATGGCCTTGTCTGATAATAATCCATTTTTCATGTGGCACTGGCATACTAGTAGTTCTTTGCTCCTTCTCATCCTTTAATATAAAGAGGGTTTATGACCCCTTGCTGCTACGTAACCTTTGTACCTCTTCAAAGTTTTTTATCACTATTAACTTTGTCTGGTGTAGACTCTGTACTGCATCAGATACCAGATTTTAAAGCAGAATAAACAAAGCATTTTATGGGTCTGAAATGTAGCTATTATTAAGGGATACACAGAGTACTGCAGAAACTCAGTTGAGTTATGCCCAGTTACACCACTAAAATATTTGGCTCTTCCATACTTTCAACATTAAGCTCAATCTCTGCTCTCTCTCTCCTTTCCCTCAGCCTCCCTCTCTTCAAGAAAGAATTATAAAGAATAGCCTCTGAAATTTCCTATAGTTTTTCTTCTATTATGTCCATTTAGCATAACTGTTGATTACAGAAACTGAATAAATTCTGCCCAACTTTGGATGTTCCAGCTTGTGACAATCAGCTCATCTCCTCTCTGTCCTCCAGTACCTCATCCTCAGAAGAGTCAAGCAGAGGAAAAAAGGTGATGATTCTAAGCTGGGAATGACAGATGGATGAGCTCCAAGGACACAAGGACAGGGCTGATCTCTTTAGGCTGCAGTAGACCAGTAATTCATGAGAGAAAGGAACGAAAGGAAGTCTTGTGTTTAATTAAATTAAGGTTACACGAAATGCAAGTGGTAAAGCCTAAATTTAAGGTAAGCAGCTTAACAATAAGTCTGTGGAGCTGATTTAAAGGGTTATGGAATGTTTCTGCTCTATCCCATTGATCAGTTGTTGGATTCATCCCAGTCAGGTAATACAGAAGCAAGCAGAGATCAGACTCCAGCTACTGGGTTATAGTTGATCACTATCTACTGTCAGGACTCCTCTCAGTTTAATTTGAAATAAAATCACTGTCCCCTCCTTGCATTGGTATTTGGCTACACTGTTGATAAAATGCTTCACCAGTATTTCCTACATGTATCTACAGCAGAAAGTTCCTGGTGTGGGAACTGCATCAAAAGGAACATAAATATGTAGAATTAGTAACAGGGTTTATGAGACCCAGATTTCTGGGAAAAGATGTTTGCCTTTAACATTTTACTTTATTTTACAGTCCCAAAGTGAGCCCCTGACTTTTTCACGTACTGAATGTCTAGTTAATTCTTTATAGATCAAAAATATCCTTTTTTTGGTTGTTTTTACACTGCCCTTGTGTACACTTTTCCACCAGTAGCCACAGTTTATAGGCAGCCTCCTGGGACTTGAACAGATCAGCTGAAAAATCCTAGAGAGCAATAATCAGCTTACTGACAATGCCAGAAGGGCAGATATCAGCACAGAGGAGAAGCTGATGTCTTTTTATAATCTCTTGCCCTTTTTTGCAGGAATAAAATGAAACTGATACAACACAAATGTGGAAACAACAAGGAGGCTCTTTCTTATCCTTTATGGTGGTGAAAACTACATTTCTAAAATTACAATTGAAGTCATATCATGAAATGTTCTAATTTTGTCTTATTTTTT
>NW_008607042.1:650-6821 GCF_000691845.1 Merops nubicus | reverse complement strand
CGCCGAGGTGGGGAGAGTTCTCCCGTGACAAGAGGATTTGTGTGTGTGTGGATTTTTATGTGTGTGTTTTACAGCGTTTCGTAACGATATTTAACAGCATAAAACGTTGGCACGCGCTGGAAACTGGTGAAAGTTCAGCCATCTAATTTGGGCAGGTTGTGCTTACAGGCACTCACACTTGCAGACAGTTTAATAACAGTCGTTGGCACTGTCTCTTAGAGCTGCTTAAACTAATTAATGCGTTTGCTCCCTGCAGGATGGAGTGGGAGTTTTGAACACGTTTATAAAGGGATGTGCACGGTGGCTGAATATTTCATTCTCTTGAACTCTAACTTGGAGTGGTTGATGTGGGTGCAGAGACAGTCTGTCCTCGCCCAGGAAAAATGTGCCGTGGCTCTGGAAGGAGGATAACCTCTGCCCCTGCTTGTCAGGAGAGGATAATCTCTGCCCCTCGTTTAGCCTGTTCAAAGCTACTCTCTAATTTGAAAGGTTCTCCATAATTGGAGCATCTCTTGGCACCGTGATGCTGTTGCTGTGGGGGGGGGCTCTGGAGCTGCCCCATCCTCCCGCATGGGCTTGATGCTCCAGCACACTCAGCTCCTCCTGCTCCTACAGGTGTCAGAAACATCCCAGCTCGCTGTCTTCCTTGCCAAAAATGAGGGGAAAAAGGGATTTTTTCTGGCCTTGGGCCCCGGCGCGGCGACGGCGTTTTGTTGATTTCAAAGGTGGCACCAGGCAATAATTCCTCGAGACCCCTGAGCTGGGGCGGGGGGGGGTTGACACCCATCTTGCCAGCTGAAGGAGAAGGTTAAAGAAATAAGAAGCCAGGATCTGATTTGGTGAGTTCTGAAGGACTCACAGTAAACAAAATCTGTTTGCCTAAGGAAGCCCTCCCAGCAATCAGCCAGTAACACAACGGCTTGTGCTAATGAACCCAAAGCTGTTAATGTGGTTTCTTCAGTTAAATTGATTCATGAATTTTGAAGAGAACATTATCTAATGAATTTTCTTTGAATAGAAAGCAATTAAAAGGACAAATCAGTCTGATTAACCCCAAAGTCACCCTACTGCCACAAATGGTGTACAGTTTGAAATTATATCATAAAAAACTAGAGCAGATTTGCTATCTCTTTGCCCTCTACTAATCCATGTAAATTAATGAACAACAAAGTTAATTTCTTTGATGACCCTTTTCTCGTATCACCTGGATTATGCTGATGTTTAATTTGCTTAATGTTATAATAAAGACTAAACAGATTTTTTCAATGAAGTGATTATCATTCCCTTCAGTTAAGAAGTGATTTTTATTATTTAACACACACGGAATGGTGCTTGGGTTTCCTTTAAGAACAAAATCACATTTCACTCTGCTCCCACGTAACGTAATCAATGTCTTTTTTTTGACAACTAAAGAAAGAAAATGTTTTTAATCGGGTTGTTTCCTTGCCAAAGCAGAGGCTGAAGCTCTCAGCTGGGGGAAGGGGTCTCTTTTCCTTTATTTTTTACTTTTTTTCTGTTTTTTTTTCTCTTCCCTCTCCAGCTCACTCTTCTCAGTAAGTTATTCACTAGTTAGATCTTCAAAGCTTTTACAAGTGCCTTGGAAGAGCCATAGGTATTCAACCCAACTGAAATCCAAACACAACACTATCCCTTTTCCTGTGGTAAAATAATCCTGGCTTGGGAAGGGGAAAACCCTGAGAAGCACGAAAAAGCTGCTCCTAATGCATTTGCTTATTCATTCTTTCAGCAACTGGCACACTTGGAAGCAATTTGCTGGTGAATTAAAATGAAAATAATGGAAGATACATCCTTTTTTTTTTCCTTCCCGAGCTCTGTGTCGTTGAGGATGTTCAAGGTCACAGCCAGTCCTTACAGCCCGTGGTGCTGGGCTGTAGCTGGGGGGTCTGGACTATAAAATGCAGTCAGCCAGGATAATACTGAGCCCACCGTGGCTCTAGGGCTTCTCCTGCCACGTGTCCCAGCTGAAGTTGGAAATGAGCTGGAGATGCCAGGGCTTTGTGCAATAGGTAGAGCCGCTTCTTTCTTCCCTTTTTAATTTGACTCTATGCTAATTTATACTCTGCCAATTTAATGGGAAAACCACATTGTGCGAGTTAACAGGATAATTGTACTGGAAGCAAATTAAAAATAGAGGAAAATCAAAGCCTTAAATCCTTTTTTATAGAGATGGGTTACTCGGAGCGCTCTTCCTAATCATCACGTCTTGAAATGGAGCCTTGGAGGCCCCAGCCACAGGACGGTGCAACGAGGCTGCTCCAGTTCCAATTGGGAAGCTGCCGTTGAGACCCAACGTTGGGTTGGGTCTCCTGAAGAGCTCGTCTGGGTTTCTTCAGCCCGGCGTACGAACCGTGCTCGCTCTGCTCTTCCTTTGCAGACTCCTTCACCAGACAAGTGCTGTGGACCCTGCTGAGGGACGTGAAGCTTGGCCAGGCCGTTTCCTACAAGCAGCTGGCAGACCTGGCAGGCAACGGGCGAGCGGCCAGGGCGGTGGGAGGAGCCATGAGGAGCAACCCGGTAAGTTCACGTCAGCTCCTCAATAAAGCTGATGGAAGGTGGTGGGTTTTAGAGAGCTTTGAGGGCTGGATGTCGTTAGATGAAATTTATCTGCGATGAAAACTGGTCTACCATGAGTAATAGGGTCAGTAAGTGTTTTTAATCAGCAATAATGCACCACCCAGTTTAAGGTGATTTATTCCCCACCACTTAGGGTGCTGGGTTTGAAGGAGAAACGCTGCTTTTAATCCAGCAACCTCTACAGGTTTTGTTGTTCTCCGTGTTTTGAGTGGAGGGAAGTTTTTGATCCCTTGACACAGACCTCATTGGGACAGGGCAGGAGTCGCTTTGCTTGTGTTCAGCAGTCCACCCTCTCTGGCATGGATGTGTCTCTGAAAATGTGGGAGAGGAGGAATTTTAAATAGGATAAGTATGGAATCCAATCCCTAATTGTCAATATGCTGCTTTTGCCCCCATGCTCCCAACCAGCCTGCTGGTTCCTGGGCAAAGGAGAGGAGAAGCTGGCAAAGAGCTCACAACTATGTCCTCATACATCCATGCCCTTCAAGAAAATAAATAACTTTGATTTCTTTTCATATCACCGTGGCCTTTTTGGCCATTTTTCAGCATATTTGCTCCCATTACCACTTGCCCTGAGCAACACGTGTCTTTCCATACCCAAATTCCCCCATTTCTCCAGCATCATACCTGCCCTAATCTTTGACCTCTCTGTTGCTTTTCCATTCTCTCCTCTCAGTATTTTCTTTAAATAAGGTACATACCAGACTGCAACCTCTAGTTGCAAAGTGGGTTAGAAAATCTGGTTTCCCAAGAGCCAATGGCTGTACACAGAGAAGTAATAAAGGTGAGGGGCTTTTTGCAGCACCACATATTGTTTTTATATTTCCACCTCGTTCATAACATTAACCTGCAGATTGTGGCTCACAGGTCTGAAGGAGCATGTGGAGATTTGTATGGGAAATGTGAGAGACGCAGGGAATGGGTGCTCGTGTTGAAGTGCAGAGGGACCCTCTGTGTGTTTGCTTGTGGAATATGAAGAAATAAAATCAGAGATTAACTACGGAGAGGTGCAGAGATAAAAACGTGTTGTGGAATGGGCAGGGCTCTCATTACAGCCCTGATTGTTTTTTTATCCTCAGGTTTCTGTGATGAAATATTGGGGTGGCATTACATTAACATAGCTCTTTTTCCCTAAAGCTATACATTATTATCTGTAATATGCTTAAAAATCTTCTGCTGGGGACTGAAAACACGGCGGCCGTGGCGCGGGGTGGGGAAATCACAATAACAACGAGATAGGACCCCATTTAAAAAAAAAAAACAACTGTGGTAGCTTTGCTGTCTATTTTCAGAACTATTTTCATCCTGTCTCACAGGGGGGGGGAAAAAAAAGCAGGAATTTTCACACCACAACCTGCTGTTACTGCTGCTTTGGATGCTGCTGCTCCACTGCAGCCCCAGGGCAGAGCCGGGTACATTGGGAGGCGATGGCAATTACACATCCTTTTGCACAACACTCTATTGTTATTCTTTGAGAACTGGCTCCTGGAGCTTGGCATTGTGTTGCCTTATCCTCACGTCCACTGCGTTGGGGAGCAGTCTGTCCCATTCAAAGAGTTTGTGTTGTCCAGCCCAGCACGGGGTGTTGACACAGAGGGGTTGGCGCCGCCCGCGTGAGCTGTGGAGCAGGAAAACCTGGCACAGGTTGGAAATACCTGGCTGGAGTTTGGTGTTGGGCTTAGAAGCTGAAGCCCATCAGACAGGACATGAGTTTCCAGGGTGCTGCGTGGGGTCGTAGGGTGTCTGTCAGCCTGGGACGTGGACAGACTCTCTTGCAGTCCATCAGGTGAGATATCGAGCTTTGCATCTGAGGAAAACTTCATTAAACTTAGTTTAAAACATTTAAACACACGTTGGGTGTGGGTGCAGAATGCAGAGAGCCTGGTGCTCACAGCAGCTCCCCCTCCAACACCAGCCTGATGCTGATGAGTGCTGGGTCTGAGGAGCAATTGCTTTGAAATTGTTGCCAAAAAGTGGTGTTCCTAGCAGCAGATTAGGGGATTTTGTTCAGGGGAGCTTTGTTCCTCAAAGAGTTGGTAAAATTGCAAACCTCACCTTCTTCCACAAAAATGCCAGAACATTTCTCCCTTCTACAAATCAGAGGCTGGTCTTTAAGTTTGGTCGTGCTCATTCCACAGGTTTCCCCTTTGTAGTTGGGTTGCTTCACATAATTCATGCGATGACCTTCAGCTTTATGAGAAGGTGGAAGAGGTGCCAGCAGCAGCAGAAAGATGCGACGTCGTCGCCTCAATTTATGCCAAGGGCATGGTGGGGTTGGCTCACCTCTTGCAAGAGAAACTTCAGATAGTTTACTGCCATTCACAACTGACTGCAAGGTCTGTGGTCCTCAAAGGGAACCCATAAAGTTCAATTAAAAATCTCATTAGACTGGTATAGGAGGATCAAAAAGAAATCACGGCGACTCATGGGAAATGGTGAATGTTGGGCTGATTAGTCCAAGGCCATCCTAAGTGACTGTTCTGTGCCTTAACTAAGACATCTTTGGGGGTCCATTAATGACAGTCATAGCTGCCTACCTTGGGTTTTCTATTCCCTTTGGCTGTGGTATTGCTGAGGCTGAAGCCCAGCTCGGTGGACAGCAGAATGCTCTCCTAAGGGAAGGATATCCTTCAGCCAAAATGTTTCAGTCATTGGAAGGGGTAATTGTGCATTTACAACTGATTGTGAAGTATGGGTCTGAAATGTTTGGGACACCTAAAACCACTTGTGTGTGTTAATTCCTTCCATGGCTGAGAATCCCAGAATCACACGGAATCACATCATGGTGGGGTTGGAAGGGACCTCTGGGGATCATGTCACCCAACCCTCCTGCTCCAGCAGCTCACCCACAGCAGGGTGCCCAGGGTCACAGCCAGGAGGGTTTGGGATCTCTCCAGAGCAGGAGACTCCACAGCCTCTCTGGGCAGCTGCTCCAGGCTCCACCCTCACCCCAAAGAAGTTTCTCCTCCTGCTCAGGTGGCACCTCCTGGGTTCCAGTTGGTGCCCGTTGCCCCTGGTCCTGTCACTGGCACCACTGAGCAGAGTCTGGCCTCGTGCTGGGTCACACTGCAGGGTTTGTTTCTGGGAGAGAGGAGGGGAGGAAGAATCAAACAGGAAGGCACAAGATGCCTTTTTGCAGAGTGTGGTGTTTGTTGTGTGGTGTAAGGTGGTGTTTCGGGCCTGGCTGTCTGGGTGGGTGGACCCCCTGGGGGTCCCCAGCCCACCAGCAGCGTGGTGGCACAGCTGGGCTTCCCTTGCCTCAAGCTGGAGCTGGTGGCAGGCAGGGCTGGGCTCCGTGGGGATCGATCCCCCGAGCAGGGGGGTGCCCTCCCCACCTCCCTGCCAGACAAACGAGCTCCCCAGGAGTGAGTTTATTCACAGATTGCCACGAGCGTTAATGACCGCCCAGGCCTTGTTCTGCCAGTCACCCAGATGGCTGTTGATAAAGATTTAGCATCATGTTCTGAGTGTCAGGGCTGTCAGTAGTGCTGAACCATTTGACCAGAAGAAAAAACGCACAGGGAGCTATTGATTACAGCTTCTCAGTGTCACTTGTTCACCAGGATTTAGGTATTG
>NW_008607042.1:0-632 GCF_000691845.1 Merops nubicus | reverse complement strand
CCCTTGTGGGCCTCTACCCAGAAGAACAAAAGCAAAGTTGGAGAAAATATTCAGCTGGTGCCCGGATCAGAGGGACTCCGTTATTGATCCGAGGGCCCCTTCGTGTTGTTTTTGTTGGAGACAAATCTCTGGGTTTGGAAGTTTTATAGCGTTCGAGGTAGGGTCTGTGTGAGTGATGGATTCATGTATTAGATGAATTAGGTTTCACAGCATGAAGATTTCGGCAGAGCTATAATATTATGAGCTGCTCGGTTATTGATAAAAATTACATTAAATGTAGCCGAGGCATTAAAGCTCCAGACTAGGGTAGTGCTCACTCTAAAATGTCCTTAGGGCCCTAATAAATTTTAGCAGGTTTAATTATTTTAGTGGTCTGAAAGTTGTCACCACAATTAAGCCAAACTGAAGCAATATTCAATATTTTTAAATTACGGTGCTGCTAGAGCCTCGACACGTGACGTGTGGGTGCCTCTGTGAGCAGGACAGACTGGGTGGGAAAACCTTTATTTTGGGCCTGGAGAAAGCCACATTTATTTCATAGCCTCCTCTTCTTGCTGGTGGTCAGCGGCTCAGCCTGTGTTTGTGAGCAGGTCCTGCACCAGCTCAGAGATCATCCCAGGCCCCCCGTGGTG
>NW_008607041.1:1996-2327 GCF_000691845.1 Merops nubicus | reverse complement strand
CGCTCCGGGTGGGCTGTGGCGCTGAGTGGGGCAAGCAGCCCCAGAGCCGGGGCCAGCTCCCTGGCAGCCTGTCCCAGCACCCCGCTTTGGGGTGCCACCCCCAGGGGAGGGCAGCACTGTGGGTGCCGTTGCCCTGGAGGGAAGCAGCCTCCTGTTTCTGGGGGTGCCCGGGTGTCTGTGTGCACGCCCACGTTGCTCTCCCGTGTCCTGAAGATGAGTCGGGCTTGCATCAGCACCAGTGTGGCCAGCAGGACTGGGTCAGGGATCGCCCCCCTGGGCTTAGCACTGGGGAGGCTGGCCCTCGAATCCTGGCCGCCGTTTTGGGGCTCTC
>NW_008607041.1:0-1827 GCF_000691845.1 Merops nubicus | reverse complement strand
CAGGCTCTTCTCCCAAGGAACAGTTGATAAGACAAGAGGAAACAGCCTCAAGTTGCACCAGGGGAAGTTTGGGTTGAATATTTTTTTCTTTTTTTAAAAAAAAAACATTTGGCAAGCTCTGGCCCAGGCTGCCCAGGGCAGTGGTGGAGTCCCCATCCCTAGAGGGGTTTCCAAGCCGTGGAGATGTGGTGCTGAGGGACGTGGGTCAGTGGGGACCTGGCAGTGCTGGGTTAACAGCTGAACTCTATCTTGAAGGTCTCTTCCAACTAGAACAGTTCTATGATTCTAATCCTCCCCCAGGCCAGAGTAGTTCAGCTGGCGATGGCTGCAGTAAGCCCACAGCTGGGGGCTGCAGGAAGGCACATGCCAGGATGGGCTTGAACATTTCAGAGGGACAAGGAATTTACCCCTTCCCCTAGAAAAGCTGTTGCAACGGTAAATAACGTGTGGAAGTCTTATTAATTTAATTCAAACAGCAGTTAGACTCTCAGAGCTGCCAAGAAACTACCAAAGGAAAAGAAGCCAGGGATGACCTTCAGTGAATGCTTTGCTTCCTCCAGACCAAAATCATACATTTTTCTTTCAAGCAAGATTTACACCCATAGCCTGTCACAGCTGAAATACAACCATCATTTCCTAGAAGATATCAAAGGACATCAACAGCTGTTGCTTCAAATAAAGACTGTACACGTGGAGATGGGGAGGTAGCAGACCAATAATAGCACCCGCTGCTGCACTCACCCCTTCTCTTTCAGACCTGCCAAAGGGATTTTTTTTTCCCAAAACTGATATTTCTTCTTCCCAGCTGCAGTATTTGGTCCAACAGATGCTGCTGCAACTCCTTACTCACCTTGTGCTGAGCTAAACATTCCCTCATCTAACCACTCCATCCTTCCCCAGCACACAGCAAAATAAAATTCTCCGTACGATCCATCTTCTAAATGATAAATGTTCCAAGTAATTTTTATTTAGAATACAAGAGAAAGGTACAAATGTATTTACACTGTGTACATGTACAATCAAATAATATATAATATCAAAGTTTTGTAAATAATGTTTACATAAATATTTACAAAGTTAAAGTGACAGTTTTTTTCTTTTCTTTTTTTTTTCTGGAAGTAAAACACCGTTTGTGAGAACTTTACACATCTTAGACTTATAATTAATATTAGAATACCTCCTTTCAAGCTTTATGATACACAGCCCTCCTCTCGTGTGTGGCAGGACTCCAGAGGGCGCTTAGAGCTGTCCTTGGGGACAGAGCTGGACCAGGGACCGATGTTCTCTGTCCCCAGAGGGCAGTAACCACCAAAACGTTCCCTCACGGCTGCGGGGAGCGGCGGGGAGCAGCGAGCCCGGGGCTGGAGCAGGCACCGCCGGGCAGAGCACAGGGTGCCCCCCCAAACCTGTCTGGGCGTGGGCATTTGCGGCTGGCACATCATGCTGGGGGTGTCCCCGTGGCCTGTCCTCTCTGCCCACGGCACGGCGCAGAGGCGCTGGGCAAACCCAACACACGGCAGGCAGGAGGACTGGGGGAGGAAACGTGACCCTTTGCTAAATCAGGGCTCCCAAGGAGGGAAATGTGTCCCTTGGAAAGGGCCACCAGGGCCAAAGCTGCCCCTGGGGTACACAGGCATGAGCGGGGTGCCCTCCACAGGGCTGTGCCAGCCGCTCAGCGGGGCACATGCCCGCGGGATGCTCCCCGGAGCACACAAGGAGGGAGAGGAGCAATTTTTCTTTCCATCAGATTATCTGCAAAACCCAGGCGTGACTCCCCCAGACCCAGCTTTTCGGCCGCCCCAGCCCTCCCCAGGACATCCCTCTCCA
>NW_008607040.1:566-861 GCF_000691845.1 Merops nubicus | reverse complement strand
GTCGCTCGTGAAGGTCGTATCGCAAATCTACAAGCAGAGGGATATCGAGTGTAAACCTAAGGATTTTAATCTTGCTGTTGTGAGACTGTTAGAAATCGGGGTAATAGATCTCCTGGAGGATATTCTCCACCCTGAGGTGTGGGATAAATGTACTAGAGCTTTAGCTGAGGATACGAAGCTCTCGGGCTGTGGGAAACATCTTAAGTCGTGGGGGAGGGTTGAGCAAGCTCTAAAGAAAGCGAGGCAGGAGCAGGAGGTTTGGGAAACAGCAAAGAACTGTTCGTGGACGGCTCCC
>NW_008607040.1:0-231 GCF_000691845.1 Merops nubicus | reverse complement strand
CAGGGGGAGGGGGGGGGGGCGAGGCGGGGGGTGCGCCAAAAACGGGGGCTGCGGCGCTGAGCAGCGAGTAAGCTCTTGGACTCCAAGCGAGGGCTGCGGCGCCGGGCAGCACGCAAGACCTTGGGCTGCAGATAGAGATTGCGTTGCCGGGCAATGTGCGAACGCTTGCAGTGCGGGCGGGGGCTGTGTTGCCGAGCGACACGTGAATGCTTGGTATGCGGCCGGGGGGCG
>NW_008607039.1:0-281 GCF_000691845.1 Merops nubicus | reverse complement strand
GGAGGGGGCTCTCAGTTCTAGATAACCCATGTGGGGCCCGTTGTAGCCGATGATTTCAGGGCTTGGTTCTAGATGACCCAACAGCTTCAGCGACTCGGTTCTAGGTAACCCAACTGGGGTTCAGTGTGGGTGGGACGGTTCTAGGTGACCCAAGTGGGGCCCATTGTAGGCTGATGATTTTAGGGTTTGGTTCTAGATGATGCAACAGTTTCAGTGGCTCGGTTCTAGGTAACCCAAACGGGGTCCAGTGTAGGGACGGTTCTAGGTGACCCAACCATTTT
>NW_008607038.1:17087-22742 GCF_000691845.1 Merops nubicus | reverse complement strand
GGCTCCTGGGGGGCTCCTGAGGGGCTCCCGAGGGGTTCATGGGGGGTGGAGGTGCACCCTCACCGCCACCCCATCCCTGTCTCTCTTCGCGGCTCCACGAGGTGCGTGCTGAACCCTCCTTGGGTGGGACGGGCCCCGATGCTCTGCTGGGTGTTGAACGGGTGAAGCGTGGGGTGGTAGGGACTGTTGCAAGGCTGCTTCGCTTCCTAAATCCCATGGAGTGGGACCAGACTGAGCTTGTCGTTCAGTCGTTGCAGCCCCGTGCTTGGCAGAGCTCACTTTTTGCAGCTTCCTGCTCAGAGGAGTTCTGTCTTGTTCTGTCTGTCACTACCTGCAGTGCCCAGATCCAGCCTGGGGGCTGGCAGGGCTCAGATACAGGACCACATCCATCAGTTGGCCTCCCTGGCCCCACCAGCAGTTTCCAAAACAACTGCCAAGACTTGTCCTGTCCCGGGACTGATGCTTTACGGCAAAGAGAGCTGTTTATATGTTGTGCTTTTGGAGGGTTATTTTCACAGAAACCAAAGTCCTTTGAGTTGCCTTTTGCTGTTGTGAGTTTTGTTTCCTCCAGAGGCTGTCGCAGGGTACATGAGGAGGGGGTGGCTGTGTTGTCATAAGTGAAACTGGTCACACTTTAGCTGGGAATAAAGCCTGAGTGTTAGGTTGCTTATGCCACACTGGTTTCAGCAGTACTGGACACACCACTCCTTCCCTGGACCCCCCAGCCTATCTGGAATAGGACATGCTCATCTGCTACCTGATTTTGTTTGTGTTTTGGCACAGGAAAAGCAGCAAAATTGCTTTCTCTCATTGCCACTTGGCTTCTAAAATTTAGTGTAGCTCAAAGGAGGGTATTACTCTCCTTTGATGAGTGAAAAAGGCTGCTGAACAATTACAGCCTCCCCAGTTCCCTGAGATATGGATTAGGGTGGCTGGCCAGATGCTTCCACCAATTCAGTGGCTCTGAGGTCTGAAGCAAATGTGAAGGTTTAAAACTGGTTGAGCCCCAGGGGCTGAAGTGGAGTGTGGTGGGTGATCAGCACGTGCTGCTGCCTTCTCTGTCTTTGAGAACAGAACTTTTGGCAGGAGTTTGCACGTTGACCTTGTCAGCCTGGCTGGATTCCATCGTGAGTAATTGCCCTTTCTCTCCCTAAAACTTTCAGTATCATTTCAACCCAAGAAATGACTCTTTTCCTCATCCTAAGATAAGTGATTGTCACTGTCACTACGACGTGGCTGCGTTTCAGTGAGACATGAGCAGCCAGGGATCTGTGGGGAGAGAGGTTGTTACATAATGTGAAGCAGTTTTGTGAGGCTTTGACTTGATTTTGGAACTGCAGTTGCAGTGTAGATTTGTTATTAACTGGTAGTGAGCTGTCTGCTGTGTCTGGATGGGAGGAACTCTGCAGTTTGGTCAGCTGGCAGTAGTTTTTGTGCAGAAGGAGTGATTTAAACACTCAGTGAAGCAGCTCCAGCTTTCCTTTACAAGAAAGGTGTGTTTTGTTTTGTTTTTTAAATAATTATTTCTGAGATTAAAAAGGGTCTGCAAATCACTTAGGTGGCACAATTTGACTTCAGAATTTTCCTCTGGCTGTTGCCACCAGCAAGGGCAATAGAGGGAGCTCTGTTTTGTGCATGATTTAATGAGGCCCACGAGGCAGGACAGCGAGTTTTCATTCTGTTAGATGGCAAGTTAGCTTGTGTTGGACATCTTCAGAGTATTTTTGTTATAAAACTCTGCCTCTCTTCCACTGATGTGATACTGTGTTTGTCTTGCAAAGCTCTAGAGGAAATCTCAGACGTTTTTAGGATATTTAGATGTTGAATCACCTGGAGTATGAACCTTTTGAAGGTTTTCTCCTGGCAGGCATCAGGAGAGCTTACTTTTCAACAACCATTAACATGCAGCTGAAATTGGGTGGCTTTATGCTCTGATCCACGGGATTGGATTAATTTATCCAATGACATCTAAAGTTGTGCTGCCTCTTGGCAATATCTCAGCTCCTCAAGTCACGTGGAGACAATAAGCAACATTTTCCAGTTCTGGAGGTTGTCATTGATGTTGAAATACTAATGAACCTGTTCCTTTACACCTTCCTTCATAGGTGGCCATCACTGCTGAAGTACTACAGCCACACAGATGGTGTTAGCTGGCTGGAAGAGTACAAGGCACGGCACAGTGCTGGTCTGGAAGCCCAGAGAATTGTAGCTTCATTCTCCAAAAGGTTCTTCTCAGAACATGTAAGTCATCTTCTCTGTGGATGTGCAACAGCCTAATACTTGTTTAGTCCTTTTTAGGAGTTTGTCTTTCCTCTCTCATCCAATCTTTACAACTACACAGTCAGAAAGTTCCTATCTCTTCATTCAGTGTGACAATGCTGGGTCACCAGCAGAAGGGGGGAGATGGATCAAACTCCAAAGGTGCAAACTGTGTAGAGTCCAAAGCACACTCTGTGTGTCATGTTCAGCTCTGCCTCTGCAGCTTTGAGAGCTCTTTGTCCCTGGCTGCATGTTTAGACCTGGCTCTGGGAACTTCTGGAGGACCAATAGTTTGCTGACACATACCAGAGCCTGGGAGCTTATCTCACTGCAGGCCTTGTGCAAGGATACCTCCTGTGAGTTGTCAGAAGTCTCTCTCAGAGACTTGCTGCCCATGGAACAATGGTTATTTCATTGCCTCTCTGCTTAGCTGGTGGCTGTGGGTTTTGGCTAGCTGTACAGTATGGGTTAGCCTAAAATTCCATGACACAGGCACAAATCCCAGAATCCCAGCATGGTGGGGTTGGGAGAGACCTCTGGAGATCATCTCATCCAACCCCCTGCTCTAGCAGCCCACCCACAGCAGGGTGCCCAGGGTCACATCCAGGTGGGTTTGGGATCTCTCCAGAGCAGGAGACTCCCCAGCCTCTCTGGGCAGCTGCTCCAGGCTCGGCCACCCTCACACCAAAGAAGTTTCTCCTCCTGCTCAGGTGGAACCTCCTGGGTTCCAGTATGTGGCCGTTGTCCTGTTGCTGGACACCACTGACAAGAATCTGGCCCAAGCCTCTTGCCTGCCCTTTAGCTTGTGATCAGCATTGATCAGATCCCCTCGGAGTCTTCTCCTGTCCAGGCCTGTCCTGGCACAGAGATGCTCCAGCCCCTCAGCAGAAACACTTCCCATGACTTTGGCTGAAATAAAAAGTTCACACAAGAGCCTTTAACTGGCAACCCATCTGTAGCTCCTTTGCAAACTTGTTGTGGTCCAGTAGAGAATTCTCCTAAGATACAGGGCAGGGAGGGGATCCTGCCCCTCTGCCCCACTCTGGGGACACCCCCTGCAGTGCTGGGGCAGCTCTGGAGTCCTCAGCACAGCAGAGCCAGGGACCTGCTGGAGCGGGGCCAGAGGAGCCCCAGCAATGCCCCGAGGGGGGAACCCCTCTGCTGGGAGCCCAGCAGGAGAGAGTTGGGCGGGGGCAGCCACAGAGGAGAAGGCTCCAGCTGGGGACACTTGCTAGTGGCCTGTCAGGACTTAAGGGGAAGTGATAGGAAAGCTGGGGACAGACTTTTGAGCAGGCCCTCTTGTGACAGGACAAGGCAGGTGGTTTTAAACTCAAAGAGGGAGATTTAGACTAGAGAGCAGGAAGAGATTTTTCCTGCTCAGGGTGGTGAGCCCCTGGCCCAGGCTGCCCAGAGAGGTGGTCACTGCCCCATCCCTGGAACCATTCCAGGTGAGGTTGGCCAGGGCTCTGAGCAACCTGCTCTAACTGGGGATGTCCCTGCTCCCTGCAGGGGGTAGACTAGATGGCCTTGAGAGATCCTTTCTATCTCAAAGCATTCCATGATACAGTATGGTGGGTATCACTTCTTTCTTACTGTATTAGCCCATGTCCCATACTGAGCAGCTTGAAAGCAAATAGATTTCTTACAGTTCAACAAGATTTTTTGAAAGAATTCTAGATTCTGGCAGAATTTAGCTGTTCTGAGTATAGGTACAGAAGTGAGTGTTTAAACAAATGAAGGCTCCTGTTCCTTCATTCCTTCCCCCAGGACCAGTCTTCTACACTGGAGACCATATGTAGAGGTTCAGTCAACCACAATCAAAAGGTTGTAAGGTGGTTCCACCTTACAATGACTTTAAGCTCGGGCCCATCCTGTGTAAGGTCTGATGTGCTTGTGCTGGGCCACACACCCACTGCAGGAGCTGGCTCAGGTTGCTCTGGGGTGCTGCTGGGGCTCCCAATGGGTCCTTGTAATAAATCCATGGAGTAGAGAGATCTGAGTACTTGGTGAGCTGAACATGTTTCAGATGTTACTTTAACAAGTAGAACAAAATTGGGTTTGAGACTTCATATGAATTTGTCCTTTTGGGAGGAATCTATTGTGCTCTTTCTGGTTTGACAGGTCCCCTGTGATGGATTCAGTGACATTGAGACTCTTGGGTGCCCAAGTCATTTTTTTGAGGATGAGCTGATGTGTATCCTTAACATGGAAGGAAGGTAAGACACAGAGGGCTTGGGGTGGAAGGGATTTTCCCCTTTCAGCAGTTAAAGGAGAACAATACTGTCATGAATGCCTGACCTCAGCTTCTCCCCACCACTCTCCAAAACCAACATCCCCAGGCTTAGCAAGACTGGGAAGTATCAATGTGTGTTTAATTTCAGAACAAATTTAATACTCCCAGAAGAAATCACGTGAACTATTCCACAAGGTCCTCTGGCTTTGTGTTGCTGTTCATCATGTGGTTTCCTTGCCAGTTCTTGACACCTCTCAGATCATCTTCCACACGCCCTCTTCTCTGCAGTAGTTTTGCCTTAAGAGGTTCCCATCCTCGTGTTCCTTTTTTATTTATGCCTGGAACAGTTGCTGAACTGGTTTGCAGGATGAGGCCACAGCACCAGAGCGAAGCAGGAATACTCAGGTTTGCCACCATCTATCCCTGTACCCTGAAACTACAATTTACTCTTCTTTTTAAATTTATTTATTCCTTTTCTTATTGCTTTTCTTAGCAACAAAGTAGATTGGTACAATTTTTGTCCCCAAATAGGCAACTGAGTTTAATTCAACACTGGAAAATTTGCAGGTCTGTCAGTGGCTCAGGCAGGTGAAATGCTGAGCAGGGAAATACAACTTCTGGTTTGCATCTGCCTGGGTGTTCTCATCACCATAGTTTACACTGGGCAAGATGAGTAAGTCACTGCTTTACTTGAAGGTTTTTCTGCTGTTGGCTTGTAAACCATGCTGATTTCTCAGTGATAGATGGCTCTTTATAGAGCTTAATAATCTTGATTAAAGGGGCTGTTAGTAGACCTTGGAAAAAAAAAAAAACACGACTGGAATAGCAATCATCTCATTTTTGCTTTTTCACATCTATTTTATTACCTTTTCTATTTGAACTGGAACTAAATATCTCTCATGTGACAACTGTTTAAAAAGCTTTTGAGCCTTTGCACTGGCCAAATGCTTCCCCATAAAGCAGAACTGATGCTAATTACCCCCTCATTAAGCTGTAGTCATTGCTATTCGGGAGCATTAGGCTAAATCATTTCCCTGGAAGATATCCCAACAAAGCAGTTGTCCCTGTTGAGGAACCCAATTTATTGGAAGAGGATGAAGTGTTAGGAGGTTTGATTAGGACAGAGAAGGCTCATTTCACCTGCAAGCTGGAGGAGAGCACAT
>NW_008607038.1:14775-17056 GCF_000691845.1 Merops nubicus | reverse complement strand
GGAAAGAGGATTTTTCTGAAGAAGGAAACTGGACTGGTTTTAAACACATGGCCAGGGCCGAGCCAGGGAATCTGCAGAATCCTCCTTTGTTTTTTTTTGGGGGGGCCAGGCCTTTGTGCCATTCCTAACTGTGGTTTAAAAGTGCTCAGTGAGGCAGTGGGTAACCCACTGCTAAAGGCCAGGGCTCAGATGCCTGGGGTTTAATGCCTCTGAGTTGGTCAGTCATACTTCAGGTGACCTCTCCAAACCTAACCAGCTCTTCATTGCTGCCTCCTGGGTGCTCTGCCTTCACTTGATGATGGAGCTAGTGAAGGGGCTTTCCTACAAAACGTGTGGAATTTTGGATTGTGTGAGCTACAGACCAACCATTGGTCTGTTCTTGCCTTTTCACACCAACAGAGGTGGTTTTCCCTCTGGGGGTTTTGTTTTTTCCTTCTGAATACTATGGGGCCTACATTCATGTCCTGCATCAACTTCTTTTTAATAGTGAGAGGATGCTTTAAGATTGATCCTGGAGGGACCCAATCAGACAAAGGGTAATTTTTTTTGACTAAAATGCAGGATTTTAATCAGCTATTCCTCAGCTGTGTTAGTTGTGATCTGTGGCATTTCCCATGATACTTGTCTTTTCTCCAAATTATTTGTGATAGGAAAAAATCAGAGGTGATAGGAGCAACGTTTTGCAAGTCTCTTATATTGTGGGGTTTTTTGAGGATGAATTTCCTCTTAACCTTTTTCATTTGACTCTGTGGTTATAGTGGTCTTGTTTAGAAAAGCAATAGTCTCCACTGCAAACGTGTAGTTCACTGGGAAGTTAAGTGTTCACCTTACAGTACTTTTTTAGGGCAATAATGCTGTTTGTATTTAAATGTGCAGGAAAGGTCTCACCTGGAAGTACTATGCAAAGAAAATTCTATACTTCCTACGGCAACAGAACATCTTAAAAAATCTGAAGGAGTATCTCCAGCGCCCCACCGATCGGCAGTCCTTCCTGGAGGGTAAGTCTTGGGCAGAAATCCCATGTAGAGCACCTCACTGCAGCTCTCCCTCATTGTCTTACTTGGAGAGAGTCTTCCTTGCTTATATTTCAGCCCTTGGACAAAAACTCAGAATTAAGTGTGGATTTCTGATGTACCTGAAATCCTTAAAATCTTGCAGTAGCTGTGTCATGTTGTGTCAGGTTGTCAGGGTTGTGTTAGCTTCTGTCAGTGCTCTGTGCTTAATGCTGGCCTGTGGATAGAAAGCTGAAAAGCAGTGGAGAAAATGTTTCAGAAACCTGCATTTGAACCTTGAGCAGTGTCTTGAGGAAACAGGCAGTAGCTCAGCATCCCAATTAGCTGCCATTGCAGAAGCATTTTAACTGGGGCTCTAACTTTGAACTGGGAGGGCACATGCCCCTGACACAGAGAAAGAAAAGGCTTTTCTGCAGCTCATGTCCTCAGTCTGGTGGATTCTTCTCTTCTTCAAGCTCCCTATGGAGCAGATAGTCTTCTGAAGTGAATGAAAGCTGCTGGTGTCTGTAGAGTCATCCCTTATTCTTGGCATATACCTCAAAAAACGTTGGGTGAAAGAGTCTTTAACACCAAAGCTAATCCTTGTTATGGCAGTAGACTTGGAAGAAAGGACTGGCAGGGCAAGAGGTGCCAAAAGTGGCTTTTTCTGGACACGACGAAGATAGTTAATTATGTGACTTCATCATGTGGGTCACAGATAAATGCATTTGTCTGCTCTGGAGGGACTGTGAGAGCACTAACAGGTAGTCTTTGTGGAAATTCCACCTGGTCAGTATGGCAGGGGAGTGAAGAAGACATGGATTGGGGCTCTGCTGAAATCCTTGAGTACAGGCCTGTGGTGGAGGTGCTAACAAAGCAGTGTAGGAAGCTGGAAGAGGTATGTTCCATGCAGAGTTCTTGTAGCTGAATACAGTTCATTCCAAAGGTTGAACTAGATGGAGGCTCTGGAAAGAGCAGTAGTGGCACGATGATGAGGACAGGATTGTGAGAAAGGGCTATTCTTTATCCTGCAGAAGTTTGACAGATGAAAACCTGGGCAGAAGGAAGATGAAAATCTGTTATAGTGGATTTCTGACGTGAAGATGGAGAGCAGGCATGGAAGAGGAAGATGAATGTAGCAGAAGGGGGAAGGATGAGCAAGAATGATAGCTCTGGAGGATGTGGCAGGAAGAAGTCAGAACTGAAGCAGAAGTGAAGTAGAGGTTGTGTGAGGCTCTGAGTAAAAGCACATTACGAGCTGGGAGGATGCCAAGAGATGCAGTGTGACC
>NW_008607038.1:7538-14744 GCF_000691845.1 Merops nubicus | reverse complement strand
CTTAACATCTTTTGCTTTCCCTTTCAGGGTGGTGGGGAGGGGAACACTGAATTTCATTGGCATTTATCATGTCAGCTTATTATTTGCATTTTACGTGATAAATCCAATACAGGGCCGCAAGTTTTCCAAGGAAAGCTGCTGTTTTCTGCTGCAATTGCAGGAATTTAAAGCAGGTAAAATTAAGCCAAGAAAAAAACACTGAAGTCCTGTTTCTTATGCAGTTTGTTTTTTCCAGGTGCTGTTTTAATTGACCAATACTGTAACCCCCTGTCAGACATCTGCTTAAAGAGCGTCCAGGCGCAGGTCGACGATATCACGGACAAAGTGCGCAAAGTCCTGCGGGCCAAAAATCCAAGGCACCCCAGCTTGGCTTCCAAGGCAGGTACTGTACAGAAACGTCTGCTTTGCTGCAGAGTATTTCTGCAAGCCTAGGCACAGGCAGAGAAAAAGCTGTTGGATTATTGCAGCTTGAAGAGCTGTCGCTCTTTATCCCCCAGCAGGCGTGTTCCTAAACCGTCGTTCGGGAAGTGGCCGTTGATTCAGGCACAGGGACTCTAGCCCAGTGTCGTCTGTCCATCCAATGGATTGAGATGAATTTCTTCTCTTCTCAGTCCATACGAAGAATTTTGGTTTGAGCTTCATTGCCTAAAGGTTGAGAACACTTCTTTTCTCAGTCTTGATTTCTTTGCGTGTCTTTTTAGGAGAAGTCGTGGTTCCAGAAGTGGAGCTTCAGCGGCAGGTACTCGATGCTATGAATTGTGTCCTGTATGAGCAGTTAAAATACAAAGGAAATGAGCTGGATTACTATAACTCCCTGAATTCATACATTCACCAGGTATGTGTAGGTGAGACAGAAGCTAGGAGGCTGCAAGGCTTGAGATCATTCTGTTTGTGGTGCTTGTTTGTTCGAATGTACTCAGAGAAACAATTCTCTCTGAAGAACAATTTGCTGTGAAGTCAATATGATGTCATCTCATAGTGCCTATTCTGTCGAGTTGCTGTATTTTTATTGGTGAAATCCAAGCTTGGGAGGTTGTGTTTTTCTTAATCCCACGTGGTTTTATCACGTTTTTATCTCCCAGGTTTTGATCCGCAGGACAGGAATTCCCATCAGTTTGTCTGTGCTTTATTTAACCATCGCCAGGCAGCTGGGAGTCAAACTTGAGCCAGTCAACTTCCCCAGCCACTTTCTGCTGCGGTGGTGTCAAGGAAAGGAAGGGTGAGTGACCTGCTGAATATTGGAGTTGTGTCCCCAGAGATAAAAGCCAGAAAGCATCTACAGCTCCAGACCTATACCAGGATGTTTCATGCTTTTGCATCTATAATTATAACTCATATGGAGGGATAGATCAGAGCTCTTAAAGTTTTCCAGAACTCAGCTCTGCTGCTGCTGAATGGTAACAGATTTCCTGAGTGTGAAACAATAGTAACCATGATACTGCTCTTACTGAAGATAATTATGAAAAATAAGAAAAAAGGTGCTGATTTCACTTAACCTTTCACACAGAGCAGTTGCTAGAGGCTTCTGCTGCTGCTGTCTGCACTGATTTAATTCTCTGAGTCAGTGCAGAATAAATCTTTGACAGGATCATGATCAGTTTACAGAAATCTGTGTTTTTGTGAATGACACCAGCAGCTCAGTTCAGAGCGATGGGTTTATCTGTATGTTCCCCTTTTGGCACCAGGCTTCAGGTGCTGGATGCATGGGCTCTGTTACATTTCCCAGTGCAGTGTTGTAGTATAATCTAGCAATAGAGAGAGAAAAACTGAAAATATCTGAAGAAAAGAACTGGCATGATGGAGTGAAAAGTCCCTTTAGTTTCTGTCTTTTCCTGTATGTGTTTATCTGAAGAAGAGAGGAGGTTCCAGGAAATCTCTTTAGGAGGGAGCTGAGGTGTGAATGAAACTTGTTTTACAAACAAGCATGAAAATGCTGGGAGAAGAACAGAAATAGAGACTCCTGCTTTAGCATGAGACCCACCATCACAACTGAGCTTGTCTCCTCAGGAGCACAGACATTTTTGACTACACCTACATCGACGCCTTCGGGAAGGGGAAGCAGCTGACGGTGAAGGAGTGCGAGTACCTTATAGGCCACCACGTGACAGAGGAGTTCTATGGAGTGGTGACTTCAAAGGAGGTCTTGCAGCGTATGGTGGGAAACCTCCTGAACCTTGGCAAGAGGTGAGTCGAGGATCACCTGGCCTGTGAGGCCTGTGGGAGAAGGGGCAGAGTTTCAGTCTGCGTATCTTTCGCTGCTTCTTCAGAGTCTTTGAGTGCTCTGAAAAGGTGCCAGTCACCCCAGGGGATCTTGAAAACTCTCTATGTCATATTGTGTTATCTAGTTGCTTTTAATCACCTGCAGGAGCGTTGTGTGCAGACAAGAATATTTAGGAAAACCAGTCCCCCTCAAGAAAATGGATAGATTGGGGGTTTTGTTTTCTTTGTAAAAAGCTGGTGGTGATTGTCCACCGTTCCCTTAAGAGCAGAGACTTTGTGATCTGGTAAGCACAACCCACATGCTCATATGAGGGGTTTCAAAGGTACTGTTGGTTTGTAGAAGGTCTGGTTTTATTTTCAGGTGCTCCTGATAATCACTTTCCCAAGTAGGCATAGCCAGAAACCAGAACTGAAAGGATTGCTTTAGGTGTAACTCAGCTAGGGGGAACAAAAGCAGAGTGGAAAAGGCAAAGGCTTGGAGAGGGAATTCTCTGTGTGGGGTTATCTCACCAAGCAGACCACCAGTGAAGTGGGGAGGGTTCAGCCCAATCAGTGGTGCAACATTTTCCCTCCTGAGCAGGCTGTTGGGTGTGACAAGTGACAGCCAGTGCCAGAGTCACTCTCCCTGAAGGAGCACACATCGTTCTTGGTGACAGTCCCTACGCGTCGCAGCGCTGGGGATAGGGCTGAAAGAGCTAGCCTTACAATGGAGTTTCTTTTTTGCTGGCAGAGAAAGCACTGATCAGTCTTACCAGCTCTTGAGAGACTCCTTGGATCTGTACCTGGCCATGTATCCGGACAATGTGCAGCACCTAATGCTCCAGGCTAGGTTATACTTCCACCTGGGAATCTGGCCAGAAAAGGTACCTCGCCACTCGGTCGTGTGTTTGCTGCTGGGCTGAGCACTAGTAACACTCCTCTATTGATTGTTTTTGGACTACGTCAGCTTGCATTACAGTCTGCCACAAGTTGTTTCTGTAATAAATGCAATTGAACAAGTTATCCCATTTCAGAGAATCAATTTCAAACCTTTCAGAGAAGGCTGATTCTTCCTTGCTTGCCCTAGGGGAGACTTGTGAGCAGCCTCCAGTCTGAGTCATAATTTATGTTTTACTGCCCAAGTCTGACAGCTTATCTTGCAACCAATACTCTGAACCTCTAGCTGTAAGTTATAAGAGTTCTGTATTTGGGTCATGCCTAGATTGTGGTGGTGATAAAACTCTTGCTGGACTCGCGTAAAAGGAGTGATTACCTTATCAGGAAACTTGCAGGAAGTTTATCTTTTGTAAATGTTCCCTGAAACCTTAGCCACACAACCAGTGGCTCTTGCAAAAAAAAAAAAAAAAATCTTAATATTCCCATCCTTGGGATTATTTTTTTTTTAATATCACCTTTAGTAGAGCAACTTGTGTCCTGTTATCTTGTAGAAGGTTCCAAGACTTAGAAGCTGTCGAAGTTGTCTAGATCATCCATGTCTTTCACAGGATCACAGAATTGTTTAGGTTGGAAAAGACCTTTCAGATCATGGGGTCCAACCATCCCCAGCACTGCCAGGTCCCCACTGCCCCGTGTCCCTCACACCACATCTCCACGGCTTGGAAACCCCTCCAGGGGTGAGGACTCCACCACTGCCCTGGGCAGGGCCTTGACAACCCTGACAGGGAAGAAATTGTTCCTCGTGGCCAACCTAAACCAACATTGGCACAACTTGAGGCCATTTCCTCTTGTCCTAGATCAGGGGAAGGCACTGGGAAGCAGCATGTAACTCATAAAATTGCTATTTCTTCAGCATGGCACTGCAGCAGAGTGGTGCTCCCTAGTCACTACTTCCTGCACGACTTCAGTGAAGCTCACACACTGGGGCAGTGCCTGTGCCACTTCCAAATGTGAGCTTTGGGCGAGGGGGCTGAAGTGAGGCTGGACAGCTGAGCAGAAACACAGCTTTTTGCACCAAATTATCTGAAGCGTAGGACTGCTGGAGAAGCTGCCTTCCTTCTGAAGACCAAGCTGTGCTAAGCTTGCCATGCCTTTCTTACAGCAGCAGCTTTTAGGGTCGCCCCAGAAAAAAAAAAAAAAAAAAAAACAAAACAGCACAAATTTAAGAAATTGTGTGCAGGGGGGACTTGCTGAGCTGAATGCCAAGTGTACATAGATGGGTGACCCCTAAATGAAACACTGGAAGATCTTCCTTCCCCATTCTGGCACACAGCCATGGGTTTGTCAAGCACCAGGGCTTTACATACTTGCATTTTGCTGCCCCTCAGAACAAATGAACAACCCCGTGGCTGAGTTTTAGGAGTAGTTTCTCTGCAACATGCAATGAAAATGAGAAGATTTGGGCTTTGTGGTATTTCATTCTCAGACATGAAGTTATTCAGGCAGTCAGGTAAGGTTGTAGCTAGCCAGAGAGAATGCTCCATGCCTGACAGATCAGGTTTAATAGAGATCTGCCAGATTTATGGAAAGTGGTACAGAATCTTAAAAGTCATGCAGAGCTACACAGAGTGTTGTTCTAAATGTTTGCAAATACGAGTACATGGGATTGGCAAGAATCTCTGGCAGCTGTGGTCACTGTGCTGGGCCTTCCCCTTTCTGTAGGACTTCTCAGGATTCTCACCTCCTTCTTAAGATGCCAGCCAGAGAATTCCAGTGGCCAGGAAGCCTGAGCTGTGTTTCTTCTTCTCCTCATACCTAACTACTCACCTCCTCTTGTTCTGACTTTATTTTCTTCATCTCTTGGCTGATGTTCATGCTCAGTAGCCTGAGATTTCTGTCCCTCTTCTGCTGTTGCTCTGAACTCGGAGTGACAAAAACTTCCAGCCTGTGATCAAAGAGAAAATCCTTGCTGAAATGTGTCAGATTTTGGAACTTTGGCAGCACTTGAGGTATTTGGTGTTGGGACGGATGTATCTGTCTTCTCCCAGCCTGATTAGACAACAGTTTTGTTAAGACCAAGAAAAAAAGAGTAAAACTGTGTAGCGTCATAGTGTTTTTTTGCATTTCCTTCTGTGCAGCCCTAGTTTCCTCTGCCAGGCTCTCACAGACACGCTGAGGAACTCTTCCATACTAAAATATTTGTTCTCAAGCACAGCAGAAATCACCTGGAATCATCTCACAGCAGCAGTCTGGGAGACTACCAACAGTATTAACATTTCAGAAGCCTTGAAACTGTCTCATCAGTGCCCTGCAGTTGCAAATCGTGATGCAGTTAGCTTGTGTGACTTAAAATTAAGGAGATACTGTGCTCAGCAGTGCCCTTCCTTGGAAGCAGGGAGCTTTACAAACTGAAGAGGGCTGTTAGCAGCTTCTGCAGGCCAAGCAAGCGTGAAGAACTCCTTGGGAGTGTGTAGACAGAGCAAAGGTTCTCAGTCCTGTGTGGGGAAACTTGTGTGGGGAACCTCCAGGCCTGGGTGCTGAGACGCAGCTAACCTGAGAACTATAGCTGTATGTATTTGGAAGTGTTGCGCTGATGGAGAGACTCGTTCTGAATCTGGCTTTTTCCTTTTGGGTGCTGAAGGTTCTGGACATCTTGCAGCACATCCAGGCTCTGGACCCCTCCCAGCACGGGGCCGTGGGGTACCTGGTGCAGCACACCCTGGAGCACATCGAGCGGCGGAAGGAGGAGGTGGGGCCCGAGGTGAAGCAGCGCTCGGATGAGAAGCACAAAGAGGTCTGCTTCTCCATCGGCCTCATCATGAAACACAAGAGGTGAGCCCTCCAGAAACTTCCCCACGTTAGGCTGCACGGTGCAGGTGAGTGCTGGAGGGCCTGCTCTGATGTGGCTTTGTCTGCCAAGGAGGTGCCTGCAGGGGAAGATGCCAGGCACGTGCATCCCTGCCATCCTTGTAGAAAAATGGGAGCAGCTCTGTCTGTCCTGTGAGAGCACGAGGGCATTCACTGCTGTTTGCTCCCAGAGAGAGGTTTGTGAGGTGACTTGTCCGAGTAGTATATCACGCAGCTAAGATTTCCACTACCCAGAAGCTCTTGAAGAAACATCAGCCATCAGTTAATGAGGGGCCAGAACAGAATGGACTCAAAAGAGATTGTCAGATTCCTAAAGCAGCTTATGGATCTTCCTGTGTGCTGTTCCTGCATTGCACGAGGGCCTTGTGTTCCTGTCTGTGCTGCTGTCTGTGCCAGGATGACACACCAGCACTGGGTTGCTTCAGCCACTCCTCCAACTCAGCAACCCATGGGGAGTGTACTTTGAAGACATCAGCAGTGACAGTTGTAATACCTCGTGATTAATCACATAAATAATCTGAAAATAATGATGGCTTTGTTTCTGGGAGTTCAGTGCTGGGGTTATGATGTCTGTGTGATGGGCAGAGTAATTGCCCAACACAGTGGGATGGTTGAGTCCCTCCCTGCTTCTTGTTTTGTTTTCTCCCAGTTGCTCCTGGTCTCTTTCCCCTTCTCTTTTCATGTTCCCATTTGGTTTTCCTTTGTCCTCAGCTCTTTGCTCCTGCCTGTTTATTCAGTTGCTCCCACCTCAAAACAGAAACATGTACACACACACACAAGCTTTCTGCATTGATTTCTTTTCCTCTTGTTCCTCTCCTCCTTGTGCCAACTCACAGGAGGTTCCTATCCTCTTTGTGCTGTATTAGTCTTGAGGAAAAAGAGCTGGCTCTGGAGTTTTCACAGTCTTTGGTGTGCCATTTTTTTTCTTTAGGTATGGCTATAACTGTGTGATTTATGGCTGGGATCCTGCCTGCATGATGGGGCACGAGTGGATCCGGAATATGAACGTCCACAGCCTTCCACATGGCCCCCACCAGCCTTTCTACAACGTGCTGGTGGAGGATGGCTCGTGCAGATATGCTGCTCAAGGTGAGCAGGGATCTCCTCTGTTTACTCTCTGTTTAGAAGCACATTAGGAGAAAGGGATCCTTAAGTGATTAACTCTTGAAAATATGAAACATGAACCGTTAGTTGAGGTTGAGGCAGGAAGGAAAATACTCTTGAATCATGGCCTGTGTTGCT
>NW_008607038.1:3393-7507 GCF_000691845.1 Merops nubicus | reverse complement strand
TTCCTGCTAGGAATGGGCATTAAGGACCACCCTGGTGCAATCTTTTGCCTTAGAAGCCTGTCTTGGATGTGATTGTTTCTATGGTGTAAATCATGGCAGTTGCTTCTGAAGGAGGTAATTCAGCTTTTGCTGAAGTCTGAAGTTCTGTCAGTAGCTCTTGCTCTTTGAAATCATGGCTATGCTTTGGGCTGGACCTCAAAATGGGATCTCGTGAGGGAACACCCAGGCTGTGCTTGTCAGGGCATGGTTCTGAGCAGCTGTCAGCAAGAGAATGTGTGTGCCAGCATCCCAGAGAACACAGGTAGTGTGACTTTTAGTGCCAGCTCTAATCAGGACAAAACTGGGTGTCTCTTTACGAGTGCAAAGAGGTGTAGAAATCTCAATCAAAAGATGAAGTGGGGGCTGGGAATATTGCAGCTCAGCCTTCTGGCTCCTGTTAGGCAGTACTTGGCCTCTGAGAGAGTCTTAAAATCCAAAAATTCTTGTGTGCTGTGGGTTGGTATTAAAATATTAATCTTGGTGCAAGCTAATCAGGTAATTGTCCACAGTGCTCCTGGGGCTGAGCCATCTCTTACATCTTTTATCTCATCTTTATAAACAAGTGTAGTGCTGGTTGCTCCCAGGGCACAGGGTCTGTTTAGCCAAGCTGTACCTTGATGCCATCCTCTCTGTGGCATCCAGGTGTTTTGATATTGCTTGGGGAAATTGGAAGGTTTGTCCTTTCTTGCTCAAATCTTGCTGCCTGACTAGTGGGCATCCCCTACAACACATCCTCAGATCGTTTGGGAAGGGAATACTTTGTAACTTACCAGCCTGACTCTGGGGAAGGGATGATAGTTTTTTACTGAATCTTAAACAAATCTGTGTGCAGGGTTTCACCTAACCAGCCCAGAAATCAAAAATACTGGCCTGGATCAAAACCAGTGTGTGCAGCAGGAGTAGGGCAGGGATCCTGCCCCTGGACTGGGCACTGGGGAGGCCACAGCTTGAGCACTGGGGGCAGGTCTGGGTGCCACAGGATCAGAAAGACCTTGAGGGGCTGGAGCGGGTCCAGAGAAGGGCAACGAAGCTGGGGAGGGGTCTGGGGAACATGATTGTGAGGAGCAGCTGAGGGACCTGGGGGTGTTTAGTCTGGAGAAGAGGAGGCTGAGGGGAGAACTTCTGGCTCTCTGCAACTCCCTGAGAGGAGGCTGGAGTGAGTTGGGGATTGGTCTCTGCTCCCAAAGAACCGGTGAGAGGATGAGAGGCAATGGGCTGAAGGCGTGCCAGGGGAGGTTTCAGTTGGATCTTGGGCAGAATTTCTTGCCTGGCAGAGTGGTGAGGCCTTGGCCCAGGCTGCCCAGGGAGGTGTTGGAGTCCCCAGCCCTGGAGGGGGTCAAAGAACGTGTGGACGTGGCACCTGGGGACGTGGTTTAGTGGCCATGGGAGTGTTGGGTTGATGGTTGGACTCAATGATCTTAGAAATCTTTTCCAACCTTAATGATTCTATGAAATACCACCAAGCTTATTACAGGTCACTGAACCTTAGTTTGAGTCCTTCCTGTAAGTCCATGGGTTGAGCTGTAACTAACTCACCTCTTCCATACAGCGAGCTGGGCACCTACCTGTCCACTTGTCTGTCTTCTGCTTGCTTTGCAGCAGCACAGGCCAGGTACCCACAGCTCAGAACTGCTTCTCGGGCTCCTGAGCTGGCTTCTCCCAGCCTCTTCCCCCTGCCAGCTCTCTCCTCACTGTGGTGTCCCCTCAGCACAGCTCACTGCTCAGCCAGGCTTCTGCAGGGCACCGTGGAGCTCTGCAGTGGTGCGGTGTGTGAGGGAGCTGCCCTGGGAGCCTGCTGAGGTGGAAAAAGCCCTTGTGCTTTCAGCTGCCGATGCTGTAGCTTCAAAGAGCCTGTCTGGATCAAGATGACCTATGTGTGCTCCCTGGAGTGCACTCAAGAGTTCCAGAGACATTATTACTCCTGAGTGATGTTCTCTGCGTCCCATCTTCTTCCCACCCTGCCTTGCAGATAGGTCAGGCCTTGGGACTTGTGCAGCTTTTGTTCTTAGCTGCATATCTGGAGCTGTGCTGGGAGAAGTGACCTCATCTAGGGAGTGCTGCAGGGCTCCTGCACTGTGACCTGGTGCTGGGCTGCCTCCCAGTCACACTGCTGTGGGAGCAAGGGGACCTCAGCTTGGGCCACCTCTGTGTTCAGTGCCAGTGCTCCTGGGTCATGGAATCATGGGTTCATAGATGCTTGGGGCTGGAAGGAACCTCTAAAGGTCACCCAGTCCAACCCCTGCAGGGAGCAGGGACATCCCCAACTAGAGCAGGTTGCTCAGAGCCCCATCCAGCCTCACCTGGAATGGTTCCAGGGATGGGGCAGTGACCACCTCTCTGGGCAGCCTGGGCCAGGGACTCACCACCCTCACACCAAAGAACTTCTCCCTCCTGTCCCATCTCAGTCTCCCCTGCTCCAGTTTCAGCCATTGCCCCTTGTCCTGTCTCTGCACGCCCTTGGGAACAGCCCTTCCCCAGCTCTCCTGGAGCCCTGCAGGGACTGCAAGGCCACCAGCAGGTCTCCCAGAGCTGCTTCTCCCCAGGCTGGACAAGCCCAGCTCTCTCAGCCTGGCCTCAGAGGAGAAGTGAAGGAGGGTTGTTAAACTTGTGCTTTATCCTGTAGTACAGAGGAGGAAACGCAGCGCTCTGGGAGAGAATCAACCCGGTGGTCTTCTTGGGGACTTGCTCTTGACTTTGGGAAGCTTGGATTTAGGAAAGCTTGGTTTGCTGTGCTTGAAAACCAGGCTGGTGACGGGACCTGCTTGAAACACAGGCTTAGGGCAGAGCACTCAGCTCCCCTCCCAGGGCAGCCTTGTGCAGTGCCTTGGAGCTGTTTGAGAAGGACCTCTCCTAGAAACTGGTCTCCCCTGGGACTTGAGGGTGCAGAGCTGGGTGCAGCAGCTTCTCCCTACCCATGGCTGGCAGGATGGGAGCAGGTCAGCACCCTGGTGCTGTGACCAATGTCAGGCAACGTGCCCTCATGCAGAAAATGGTTTTTCAAGGCAGTGTTGGCCGGGGTCGGCATCGCGTGGAGGATGGAGCTCTGTGAGCAGCCATCCTCTGTGCCTGCCTGCCTGGATTAGGGCTTTTAGAGCACCAGGAGGTGGTTTTTCTAGAGGCAGACACCATCCTGAGCTTGGGGCAGGGCAGCACCCTGCAGCAGGCCCTTTGGTGATACCAGATTCCCTCCTCTCCCAACAGAGAACCTGGAGTACAACCCCGAGCCCCGGGAGATCCCTCACCCCGACATTGGGCGCTACTTCTGCGAGTTCTGTGGGCTGCACTACCTGCCCAACGCCGAGCTGGAGACACGCTACCCCCAGGACCTGCAGCTCACACGGGCCACAGCCCAGCAGATCTACAGCTCAGGCAAGGAGTCAGCAAGGGAGGCGCCGTGAGCACGGAAGCAGCTGGAGTGTAGCTTTACCCTCGTGGCAAAACTGGCGTGGAAGGCAAGTCTGGGGACAATCCTGTGGCTGAGAACTGTGTTGAACTCCCTAACTGGTGCTGTAGCATCTCCCCATTGCCTGCCTGCCCGTCCTGGCCCACACCACAGGGGCACCTTGGGAGCTGAGGCCAAGAGGAAGGATCTTGCAGGGACGGCTGGGAGGAAGCATGTGATCCCTTGGAAGGAGCTGCACCTTGTTCTGGGAGTGTCTCACCTGCAAGGTCCATGTGGTGACATCCCTCGTGTGGAATATGGAAGAACTCTCTCTTCCAGAGAAGGAAATAATGTGTCCTTTCAGTGTTATGGGTTTTCTGTTTGGTTTTGGTTTTTTTTTTTTCCTTTTTTTCATGTATATATCATGCAGGTGATAGTTTTTAAAGTCTCCTACATTTCACTGTTGTCTTCTCCAGTCTCTGTAGTCTGATTGATTGTTCACAGAGCTGCCATTCCAATTCTGAATATCCTCACAGGCCTGGGAAAGAGCCTTGGCAACAAGCCCTTCAGCAGCCAGGCCTCCAGGGGTGCCGGGCACCACGGGCACCGTGAGGTCCAGCTGGCCACCTTGCTGAGGACACAGACTCTCCTAATGCAGAAGAGGAGCTTCTAGCCCTTTTCCACGCATGCTGA
>NW_008607038.1:0-3362 GCF_000691845.1 Merops nubicus | reverse complement strand
CTGAACCCCCCCAGCCCACGTCCTCACCTTGTTTTCTGGTCTGGTCATCACAGAGATCCAAGGCAGGATCTGTGGCACAGCCGTGAGTGCTCCCAGGACGAATCTGAACCTTTGTGGCACTTTCATGGAACCCTTGAGGTCAGTGCCAGGATGACTTTGACATGTGGGGAGCTCCCACTCGCTGCCACCTCCAGTCTTGAGGTATTTATGCAATACAGCAGGATCATGACTGAAAACTGGCCAACCCTGGCGCCAGCCAAAGAGGGGATGGAACAGAGATGTGAATTCTGCAGCTCGGGGTCTTCTTCCTGTTTGCCAAAAGAGGACAGGTTCTGGGGGAGCACATCCTCTGCTGCCCAAAAGGGAAGAGCTTCAGGAGCTCAGGGCACATCCATCTTAACGTGACTGAAAGACCCAGGCAGAACCACAGCAGAAGAGCTTCTCCTCTGGGCTCAGGTGTCAGGGGGTGCAGAGTGACCCCGTGTTTGTGCACACAGGGAGCCCGGGTGACTTTGTGGTTTCTGAAGCAATGTCTGTGAAGCAGCTGCAGCTCCTGTCCCCTCTCCCTGTCCAGTTGCGATGCAGTAGTTCCCTCAGAGACAAGAACTCAGTCCTCTGCCCTCTAGAGTTAGGTGGATGCTCTTAGTCTGTCCTAGCCCTTCGGGTGTCGCCACGTGAAACCACAGAGCCCTCCTCCTAACAGAATGCTTGAACTGCATGTCCTGTGGAAATACAGAGCTGATTCAATATGAGAAATAAATGCTGAACGCCCAGCATGTTTCCCAGCTGAGTGGTGGTGGTGGTGGTGGAGCTCAGTGCTGCAGGAGGAGGAGTGGTTAGTGCTGAAGGGGCTGTGCTCCAGGTAGATCTGTGTCTTTGAAGTCTGTACTGAAAGGAACTCGGAGGGAGGGAAGGAGGAAGGGACTGAGGAATTTCTGTGGAAGCAGGATGGATCCAACTGAAAGGAGGGTAGGGAATTATTGGGCAACATCTTAAAATCCATCTCTTGTATATCCCAGCCCTCCAACCCTTATTGAGGGCTGAAAGTGGATCCCAGAGTATTCCTAGCAGGGATGGAGGGTTGGGAATGGGACTGGTGATGCTGATAGCTGAGCACAGGCGTGCAGGAGCAGGGCTTGGGCTCCCTGTGCCCAGCCTCAGCTTTGGTGAGCTCTGCCCCAGCTCTCCCAGTTCCCTGGGGTTCTGCAGTCCTCTCTGCTGGACATGGCAGCCTGGTGACACCTCGACCCCCTCAAGTGCTTCTAGAGCATTGCCACATACCATGGAATCATTGAGGTTGGAAAAGACCTCCAAGGTCATCAAGTCCAGCCATCACCCAACACTCCCATGACCACTAAACCATGTCCCCAAGTGCCACGTCCACACGTTTGAACCCCTCCAGGGCTTGGGACGCCAGCACCTCCCTGGGCAGCCTGGGCCAAGGCCTCACCACTCTGCCAGCAGAGAAATTCTGCCCATGCCAAGCTCGTGGAGTCCTCAGCAAGCTGTGCTGCCTGGTGCCAGGTAGAGTCGTGCCATGAAAAGAGCCAGAGGAGCCAACAGAAAGCTGCTCCAGGTTTCTGCAGCACGCTGCATACCCAACCCCCTGGAGGACATGCTGTCTGTGGTGGGTCAGGGGTCACGGGGTACCAGCAGAGCCCTTTGCATGCATCTTTCTGGGGCCACCCCATGTCTGTACTCTGCAAAGAGCCAGGGCAAGGAGGAAGTGTGGGGGAGCTGCTCCTCCTGTGGTTTTCACCCACTTCCCTCCAACAGGCCCCTCAGCAGCTGTTGTGTGCTGGAGGGGAGAGTCACTGTGTGACCAGGGACAGACAAGGGACTTCTGGAGGGACACACAGCACCCCAGGAGAACCCCCCCAGCCCTTCAGCATCCACTGGGGAGCAGCTGTGTCCTCAGACAGGTCCACCTGCCTGCTTTGCTGTGCAGAACACGTCAGCACCTGGTCCTGGGGGTGTAGGTGTCAGGCAGCAGCACCAACACAGGGCCAAATTTGGAAGAGGTGGGAGACGTTTTGGTTGGCACCACCCAACACTAGCACAGGGCCCAAGTCCAAGTGTTGGCAGCTGTGGGAGACCTCAGGATGGCCAGGAAAGAATCCCCCAAGTCCTCACACACTTGAGCAACCCCTTGGAGTGCATGTGGTTCATCAAGGAGATGCCTCTTGGGTTGGGTGGGTCGGTGGTTTCTCACTGTCCCACCAAGCACAAAGCTGGTCCTGAGTGGTGCAGCACCAAAACCCCCTGGGCAGGGGGTGGGTCTCCTGCACCTAATTACATCCTTCTCCCTCTTCCTTCTGTGTCATCAGCCATCAGGCCATGTGGGCAACACCTCTGGGGTGCTGTCACCTTCAGGTGGCCTTCTGCAGGGGGAAGGAAAAACTAGAGGGAGAAAGAGGTGGCTGCGGGGAAGCAGGATGTAGCTGCTGGCTGGGAGCAGGGCTGTGGTTTTGGGGTGCTCCTCAGGCTCTATTCCCAGCCTCCCCGAGGTCTTACAGGGTGAGACCCCAACGTACTGCTGCTCCTCAGGGGGTCTGAGGGTCTGCTCGTGGTCCTGCCCCTGCAGAGCAAGGCCTGGCACAGGAGGGCACTGAAGGTGCAGCAGCCTCTCGGGCAGCCTCCCAGCACCTCTGGCCCCATCTCCACACAGGGACCTGCTGCTGGGACCAACCTATGGCCCCAGAGCTGAGGACAGGGCATGTGGCCTCTTGTCACCAACCTTGAGAGGAAAATCAGAGCTCCTGAGACCCTGCAGAGGCCAGCCCTGCCTCTGGCTGGCTGAGAGCCAGGGCTCTGACACAGCACGGGAGGCCCCTGAGCCCCTGCTGCTCCCTGCCAGGCCACCCTCAGCCTCACACCAGCTATTGTCCTGACGAGCTTTAGCCTCTCCAAGATCTGCCACAGCTCCGTGGGCCTGGGCTGGTGGCTCTCCAGCCACATGAGGACAAGGGGACTGGCTGCAGGGGCAAGGGCAGAGTGGTGCACGTGTTGCCCCCCCTCCTGCCCTCCTCCTTTTGCCCCAGGATGCCTGGGCTGGGCAAAAAGACACATTAGATGAAAAGTTGGCTGCCCAGGGGACTGAAGGGTGAGGAACCATGAGCCCAAGGGTTCCCCTGACACCGGCTGCAGGATGGGGACATCTCTCTGTTTGGTTTGTTTGGGCTTTTTTTCCTTTAAAACAGGAATTTTGTTGGGTCTGGGGCAGTTGGAAGCTGGAAATTCTTCAGTTCCTTTTCTGTTTATATTTGGCTTTAAAAAAATAAAGGAGCTGCTCCCCCCAGCCTGTGCTGTGCTGTCTGAGCAGGTTGCTGGTGGGAGGCTGGTGTGGGGCTGGGGGGGCTGGA
>NW_008607037.1:0-7981 GCF_000691845.1 Merops nubicus | reverse complement strand
CAGAACCAGCTCTGTTCTACCCCACACCAGGACAACAAGAATAGATTATTTTCAGACCGACATCTGAGATATTGGATCTACAGAAATCCTCATTTTCTGACAGTTTTTCTCTCTGCTAAAGGTGGAAAAATTCAGTAGTTAAAGACTTGTAAGATGTAAGATCTAAGACTGGATGGTGAAACTTGAATTTACTGAGATGCAACAATACTGACAGCTTTGTAAATTCTAAGATGGGAGGAAAAAATAATTGGGATTTTTTATATATATTTTGTGAAAAAATCTCTATTATAAGGCATCTTAACTGAAGGACATACATGCATTGCTTCTCTTATTACAGAGGTATATATTCTAGCCTGTAATTACTCTAAATCAAATGCCCATGGACCATAATGGCTATTTTGATAGCTGAGAAAACAGAAATGCATTTCCACTATTTATTTTTCAACATTCCTGTCTCCATAGGTGCTTTAGATATACAAATGCACAAAAACATGGAGGGGGGGGATAAGGTGGAGAAGTTCATATAAAGCTATTTAATCCCACCCCCCTTGTTTTGCCAATGACCAGGCCCAACAAAAATGATAACACCAGCAGGGAGATGAACCAATATGCAGACTGTATTGTAAACAGAAATGTTACTATATGAATGACTGCCAGGGGTACAAACAAGTCAACAAGCTCGTACATGATCGACGCCACCCCCAACGATCCCAGAAACGACATGACTCGGCCCACAACAGGTGGTACAAACAGTGAACCGAGGTTGCCCATAGTTGGTATGGGAAACAGCCAGACCAGCCAGTTAAACACGTAAGACAAGGGTGCACCCCCCATGGCAACTCTCACCCGATCGACCAGTATTTGCAAAGGCCTAGACAGACCAGGGCCCAGCTCCAGGAAGAGTCAGGAGGTCTTCCCTGAACCAGGAAGCTCTGTGGAGTGCACTCCACAGACAGACACTCCTGACTCCCTGCAAGTGGTCCCAGCTTTTATCCCCAAGCAGGACACCTGACCTTTGTCAACTCAGTGCAGGACACCTGGGGCTCATTTCCCTTATGGCTGTCCCTGCAGGGCCGGCCGCACCCTGGGGGGAAGCTATAAGGCAAACTCACCACCTCTTTATGAAGGGTTGTGGGAATCACCCATATGTCAACCTTAATTCAGGGGCTTGGGGTTCAAACCCTAGCATTTCACCCCCTTTAATTTGTTTTATAAATGTTCAATTCATAATGCTAGATATTTTAAAATTGAGGTTAACTGAGAACTAAATCAGAACATGTGTTTAAAACTAGAGTATATGTTCAGAATCTGGTTTTGCCCATTCAAATGATTCCTACTTGATATTTCTTAACATTATATGTATGTATATATTTGCGTCTGTATAAGCACTTCAATAAAAGTACATACACTAAAAAATATAAGTACTTCATGTTTAAAGTGATTTGACTTGAAGGAGCATGTAAAAAAAAAGTGAAGGAAACATGACATCTTATTTATCTATATAAATACTAAAAGAAATTAGCAAAAATTCACTCTTCTAGGCCCATCCCTTAAAGGAGTTAAAATAAGGAATTTTCTATTGGTTAGGATCGTATGCATATTCTTTTATTAGATGTAAAAGTCAATAATTTCTTATTAATACTGTGTGCTTTGTCTTAGCCAGTGTTTTATTTGGTTTCAATTTCATTTCCATTGGTTACCAGTAGTAGCTAGCACAAATGAGTCTGTAGAGAAGAAAATTGTTACGTATTATCTTAAATTATCCTGCATCTAATATTTTAGGAACTTTTTAAATGAGCATTTATATTCTAATGTGCTATTCATGTTGTGTTATCTGGTTTAACCCAGCAAAGGTCTTTGCCTTAATAGTAACTTCTAAAACCTCTTTTTTTATCATTGTTTGTTGATTTTTTTTTTCCCCAACATTTGTTGTAGAATTCCAAAGAAAAGAAATGCTATATTTCACATTTAAAAAAAAATAATAATTAGGCAGTAGTAGATAGTTTAGCTATTGGGTATATGGGAATGAATTAACAAAATATGAGAAACCATGTCCTCCTGCCTGACCGGCTGTTGACATAGATCAGTGATAGTTCCTTGTTTTGTTAAATGCCTTTTCTGTGTGGTTTGTTTGTTTATTTGTTGGTTTTTATGCATGAAATAGAATGGTTTCATATCTTGAGAGTAACTTCTTTTAGTATATAGTACTGGTCTAGTACTCAAAGGCGTTGTAAAATGAACAAATTGAGTTTTTCTCTCCCCTTAGTTGTCTGCTTTTCTTAGTAAGAGGAAAATGTTTACACCACAGAAACAAGGAAGAAAGAAGTGTGACCAGTTACAATTCCCTTGTAGTGAAAGTAAAAGGGGAATGAATCTTGTATCTGATCTATATCATGTACTTTTGAGTCTTTGTAGCAGTTTAAGTAGTGCAGAAAAATGTTTCTCTATATCGGTGTGTATGTGTTTGCTTGCCAAGTTACCTATAAGCCTCTGTGATGTAGATTTAATTTGGATTAATTTCCTCTGTCCCTCCTATTATGTTGTGCCTGGAAGATGATGCAGTGTCATGTGGATGCCTGTGATGACATGCAGCCACCTGAGTTGGTGAGTGTGCTCATGCTTTTATTTGACTGTTTTAATAGTTGATTTTTGAGAAAAATAATTTTAATCGGTTAAGCGATAACTGGAATTTCTTGAGAGTGAATCTAGTCAGAGGCAGCTTGACCTATTGAAAAATCCCTAAAGCTATCTCCCTGACTTGGGTTATTGGCAGTTTGTCCTAAACAGCGAATCCTATACAGGCAGTTAGTGTTCCACAATAGAAGCATGCAGCAGCACAACCAAGAGAGAGAAGCTATTCTGTTGTATTGCCTCTTTTGTACCCTATTTTAGTGTTCTAACTTGTAACTTTCCCTGTAACTTGCTTTTCAACACCCTGTAAGTGCATCTATTTAGGAATGTTTTATGTTAACTTCATCCTGTTGTGTTTTCCCCTGTTTCAAATGAGGACTGTTAAAAATAATTCTTTACTTATAGTTGTGGATAAACTTATGCATTACCTATCCATATATTTGGAAGTATTTGATTTATCAAACTTCTTACTCCTAGGGGGTTTAGGAAGGAAAGTTCTAAGGGTGTCAGCAAGTGTTTATGCTCTCTGGAAGAGGGCAAAGTGCTGCCAAATATTAAGTAAGTGTTAGTTCCTAGCTTACATAAACACTGCAGTTATAATTACTCATCTGCTGTCAAATTCATTTGCTGTTTTGTAGTCTGGAGAGGAGAAGCAACAGAAAGGGTCAAGAAAAGGTTTGTTAGTTAAAACAACTTAGCCTGAAAAAGGAATTCCCTGTGCAAAATATCAACAGAAATAGGTGGAAGAGTATGTGTGTGGAATATGCAGCTCTGATTGGCTTCTGAATTAAGTTCGAAGTTGTGTCCTTTATTTTGTATTTTGCACTCCACTACAAACTCTATTATGTTGTATTATGGTCTGTATTGCTAAGCAATGTGATTGCACAACACTGATTGCTTAGAAACATGATCAGATGAACAGTTTTTTTCTGAATAGCTTACATTTTGATGTGGCTCCAAAAAGCTAGCAGGTAAATTGTTTTTTTTTTTAAAAAGTTGCTGCATTACAACTTCTGCACACAAGTAATTCACACAAATTTCTGTATTTCAGTGATATAAGTTGAATTCTAGAGAAGCATGCACACCTATTCCCTGCTTCTACGGCAACATATTAAAATGGGTGTTTGTGCACTTAGAAGGCATTAGATCAAATTAAGCACTTGATATCAAGTACCAGTCTACAAATCCTGAAAATAAAAGCAGTCAGGAGTGCTGTACTGCAGTGATTTAGATTTGGTATATGGTAGTTTTAGCAGAATGGCAGTAATTAGTGTCATGATTGTCCCTTCTAAGTCTGAATGGAGAGACCAATTATGAAGTTAGAGTTGGCTTGATTTTTTTCCTCAAGATATAGATGGAGTAGGAGGGTGGACAGTTACCAGGTAAATGTCTTGTCCCAAACTGAGATGTTAATTTTTTTCTGAGCTGTATAGGTAGTAGTAAGGCTGAACTCTGATCTTTTGATTTGAATGTTAGTTTAGTCCAAGGGTCAGGAGTAGATCAGCATCAAGAGTTGTTTATCACCTGAATTGATAAGTTTGCTTGGTGAACTGGTATGACTGGATCTTGATTCTTGAAGTTTTTAATAGAGCAAGCTAAGAGGTTCTCATTAAATAGTCTTCCTGATCTTCCCTCTTCCCCAGTTTGCCTTTAATGACACTTAAATTAAGCTTATGGGTTAGGATTTTTGCATAAAATAGACTCAAAGGTAACAGTATGATACTTGAGAAAACATGTTAATGAATCACGGCTATTTGCTATTTAAGTTTTTTTTTTTTCTCTTATAGTTTGAGGGTGGCTCTGGATATGGTAAGTTTTTATAGAGAACTTTGACATATATTTCATGTAGTCAGTAAGAGGCTTGATGCATGCATTTAAATCAGATTATTCTTACACAGGGGGCCGTGGTTCATATGGAGATCTTGGAGGACCCATCATCACAACACAAGTAACGATTCCCAAAGACGTAAGTGAAGCTGACTTGCTTTGCACTTGTGATTAAATAAATAAGTAGAAATTCACTGCCTTTTCTTAGACTATGTAAATAAATCCAAAGTATTTGGGATGCTTGACAAGTACTTATATTATAAAGCAGGTGTTTCTAAATCACCAAAAGTTTATTCTTAAGGATGTTTGTTTTGTCTTCACTTTAGAGATGCACTGAACTTTTTTTTTTTTAATTGCTAATATTCAATAATAGATAGTCTACATAACTTGTTTTTACAAACAAGAGTTTGGTTCTTCCAATTATATCTCACCTGTGTTTATTATATAAACATTACAGATTATGTTTTGAGGCTGTAAAAGAGTATGCTTCCACTGTAACTCTTAATACTAAATTGATGTAAGCTACTGGAACATTATTGTGTTTTTGCAGAGAAAGTTATATCAATAAATGAATGCTATATTTTTCTCCCCTAGTTGGCAGGATCTATTATTGGAAAGGGAGGACAGAGAATCAAACAAATACGTCATGAGTCAGGAGCTTCAATCAAAATTGATGAACCACTAGAAGGCTCAGAAGATCGAATAATAACTATTACAGGAACACAGGACCAGATACAAAATGCTCAGTATTTACTGCAGAACAGGCAAGTTGAAGTTTAATGCTGTACTTACTGTCAATTTTAAACTGATTTTCCTACTACTACATTCTAAAGCTCTTCTCTGCAAGACAGTTTTATAGAAGGCAGCATTTAAGTAAAAGTAACTATTGAATCTAACTTCACCAGTGGTAGTTCTGTCTTGATTCTCTTATTTTTTCTAACTAAAATGAAGATTCCCTCAAAACTAATCTTGATGGAAGACACCTTAATCAAGCAGTCCTTTCATTTCTCTGGTGGAAATTGCTGAAAAAAAAAATAATCTTGTAATAAATTACATAGAACCTGTAGAAATTATAGAAGATTTCGGTGGACGTTGGTCTAGTTCTATGTGGAAGACTAGTGATTTTGTTGTTTTTAGATAACTGACAACAAATCACAGTCTGCCATATGGCACAGACTATGCCTCTACAGGACAAGTTGAAATCATTTGGTGCTGTTATGCAGCATTTCACACCTTGCTGACATTACTTTCTCTTCTGTCAATATTAACAGTTACAGACTTAGTTTGTTTAGTGTTGCTTTAATAACATGTTGTTTATCATAGCACTTATTAATGTTTAACTTGAATGTTTGACTTGAGATTACTAATATTTAAATTTGCTTAAAATAATATGCCTATAATTATTAGCCATTAATCTTTTTAAGTTAGCTACTTTTAAATGTACTGGGAATTTGTAGTTTAAGAATGCCATTGTAAATATTGATGCAAGATGTATGGTCAATCATTCTAATACATGCTTTTTTTCTTTTTCTTTTATAGTGTGAAGCAGTATGCAGATGTTGAAGGATTCTAATGCAAGATTATTTTTTCTTTTTTATAGTGTGAAGCAGTATTCTGGAAAGTTTTTCTAAGACTAGTGAAGAACTGAAGGAGTCCTGCACCCTTTTTTTTTTTAATCTGCTTCCCGCCCCCCTTTTTTTTTTTTTTTTTTTTTTTAAATAATCTGCTTCTGTTTAAAAAGCCAACATTCCTCTGCTTCATATGTGTTCAGCATTTGAGGTGTAGTGGAATCTGCTGTTTACCAGATGTAATGTTTTAGTTCATTACAAATATTGAGGAGGGAAAGGCCGCACAAGAATAACTGAAATTTTGAAACAGCAGCAGAGAGTGGATTTTATTTTTGTTCATTGCTGGTGGTAAATTGTAATGTGGTTTTGGTTTTTTTTTTTTTTTTCTGTAACTATTGTGAACATCCTGCTTTAGGGACACTGAAATTATTTTTTTTTTTTAAAGTTTTTTTTTAAGGGAGGAGAAGACTGGTCATCCCCATGTTCTTGGCATGCTTTGGGAGCAGTGTACAGAATGTAATGCTCTTTTTTTAAGATATACTTTATGATTTAAAAATAAATTTAATGAACTTATTGGTGGTCTTTTTTATATATATACATAAGGTAATATCTAAAATGGATAGACCCTTTTTTCCTCCCAAGAAAATGCATAAATTTTTTAAGTTGTTGTTAAAAGTTGCTCTTCTGCTTCTTTGATATAGATTGAGTTACATGGTTTTGGCAAATTAAAGTAACGATGTGAAAACAGTGACTCAGCTTTGATATTTGGGGAAAAAAGTACAGAAATATTAACACAAACATTGTGTGAAATTTGACTCTTTTTTTCAAGTTTTTGGCCCTCTTTGCAGTACATTTATATCACCTATATATATAATATTTTGAAAGTTTGTTATGCTACTGAGTTAACAATGGGTTCAATACACATGGTCTAGACAGCTTGCTTAATGTAAATAACTTAAAAATAGCAGTTCATGTATCATTAACAAATGAATTGTAGTTTTCAGAGCTTTCATGTGTGTAAGGTAGAAAGTTTTATGAATTGACAAATTGGCAGTATCTAACTTGATTTTCATTGTATACAGAACTTGTTTGGTTTTCCTGCTGTTTCTTGAATTCCATAAAGTACCTCTGGATACTTCATGTAATACATTGGCATTTGTGTTTATAGTTCACAAGTTTTAATTTCACTTCCTAAATAAAAACAGTTTTTTAAATGCAAAAGAACTTTGTAAAGCTGAATGTGATTGACCAGTTTAAGTGGATTCTTTCACTTTGGGGAGAGGGTTGTCTAGAATATTTTACTTTTCTCATCTTTTTGAACCATATGGGGTAATTCCTGTTGTTATAAGTAGCTACACTTACAATGGCAAGGGCAATGAGGTAAGAGGTGACCTTAGCAGAGCTATAATTGATCCTTAGAAAACGCCCCAAACCTGCTTTTGTCTAGGACAATGAGTATGTCAGTTTTCAGTCACTAAACATACATGTAGAATTGGCACTTTCTTGGGAAAGGCTGAACATAGTTACATGGAGAAATCAGCAACCTAGAAAAAGGTCAGGCAAAATGCAAATTATTTAAGAGGAAAACATGGATGAAGGATTTATTTTTCTATGCACTTCTACATTGTGTATGTGCAGGTCGTTTGTGGGCTTGTGTTTTTAAAATATTTTAGGGGGAGGAAAGCTGCACAAATGTCAATATACTAGAGAATGTGTGTTGATTTTCTTTTTAATGATCTGCATCTTTTAAGAAACTAACCTAGTCTTACAAAGAAGTTGAGCACTACTATAGCTTTAGTATGGTTTTTTTTAAGTTTTCCTTAAAACCAACCATAGAATCATAGACTCCATGTATGATTTGAAATGAGCCTAAGGGTTTCCTGTTGTAAAAGGAGCTGTGGGTTTGGGTTTTATGTCTTTGCCTCTGTCCCCTGTTGCAGTGCGCCTCCTGGAGA
>NW_008607036.1:0-345 GCF_000691845.1 Merops nubicus | reverse complement strand
TGCACTGGAAGGGTTGTCAGGCAGTGGAACATGCTGCCCAGGTAGGTGGCTTGAGTCACCATCGCTGTATGTGTTTAAAACCGTATAGACGTGATGCCTGTGTACATGGCTTAGAGTTTGGTTTGGTCGAGTAGGGTTGATAGTTGGACTCAACCATCTTGGAGGTCTTTTCCAACCAAAGTGATTCTATGATTCTTCGTCTTCACAGCCCCTGGACAGGTACTTCCAGGAGCCACTGAAGACCACGAAGCCCAACGCAGACACCTCCTCGGAGGCATGGAAAGGGCAGAGTAGAGCTACGCGGGAGCCTGTGAGCCTGGCAGGGCGGGCGGACGCACAGCAGCT
>NW_008607035.1:0-207 GCF_000691845.1 Merops nubicus | reverse complement strand
GGTCTCCAGCAGCCCCTGGGACACCAGGTACCTGCGGGGACATTGGGAACTATTTAGACACCTGGGGGCAGCAGGAACGCCAGGGAAACCAAGAGCACGGGGGACACAAGGGACACAGAGGTCACTGGGCTGTGGGGTGGCCCTGGGCTACGTCCCCACAGCTGAGGGTGGCAGCTGTGGGGACACTGGGGACACCGGGGACACTGG
>NW_008607034.1:0-7121 GCF_000691845.1 Merops nubicus | reverse complement strand
CTCAGGAGACCATTGGTCACAAGGGACCATTGCTGCCTTATGTTGAACTTGGTGCCCACCAAGATGCCCAGGTCCTTCTCCACAGAGCTGCTTCCCAGCAGGACACCCCTCACCTGTCCTGGTCCATGGGGCTGTTCCTCCCCAGGGGCAGGACTCTACTATTGATCTTTTTGAACTACATGAGGTTCCTCTCCACCCAACTCTCCAGCCTGTCCAAGGCAAAATCAGAACTTGGTTTTAATTTAAATCACATATTAGAAAGATGCAGCCTGGAAAGCTTTAGCAGCACTTGCAGGTTGGTCATTGCTGGCTGGTACCCAAATGATCTGCAGGTAACCTGCATCCCTGGGGTCCCACAGCTTTGGTCCTGCTCTGGTGTCACCACGTCTTCTCCAAGCACTGAACCTCACCTCCCATCGCTGTGACAGTGCACACTGGTCACAGTTTCAGAGAGCTCAGAGATCACAGAGGATATGAACAGTTACTGTGGAGGATTTGTGTATGGAACTGGAGGTTAATGAGCTCTAATGATATTGACTTTTTGCTGGCAGCAGCTCAGTTCCTTACTAGGGGACAGAAAGAGCAAAGGGCCAAGAAGCAGCTCCCACTGGTGACCTGAGTGTTGACACTAGCCATGGAGCACTCCCTTCCCTCTCAGCAGCTTGCTGTCTCCTGGGCACAAGTGTTCACACGCGGGGCCAGTGCCTCCAGCTGCTCCCCCCGTGCTGCAGGAGTTCAGGGGTCGTGGTGTGGCAGTGGCCAGGGAGGGACTGTCCCTGGGCATCAGCACCACGGGAAGATGCCTACACCCAGAAGGGAGCCAAGCGAGTCTCCTCACCCTCAGGAGATGCTGGTCCAAGAATGAGGCTCTGAGCAGCCTGACCTAGTTGGAGATGTCCCTGCTCATGGCAGGGGGTTGGACTCGGTGACCCTTCGAGCTCCCTTCCAACCCAGCCATGCCCTGAGTCTGTGATTCCAGAAGCATCTCTGTCTCTCTCAGCACCAGGACCAGGCTGCTCTCAGCCTGCCACGAGCTCGACCTCTCTGCCTGGCAGCACAGGCTCCTGAAGGCACAGGGGCAGATTTCTGAGCTGCCCGCTGGTGCCCAGGCAGTTTCCCACGGTGTGGCACCCACAGCTGCCAGGCTGTGCCACGCTGGGCTCTGCCCTGACCCCCACCCCTCAGGGATCTGGATAAGCCTCTGGCTCCTCACGGCCGTGGCAGGATTTTAGCCCTGGAGAAACCTGCTGGACTTAAGGAGGGTTTTCAGTGATCCCAAGGTCAGGCAGCTTCTTTCTAATCCCCTGAGCTAACGAGGCTGCGTCGGGGCGTCGCTGCTGCCCGGCTCCTGGCGTGCCACGGGCACCCCTCGGCACGTGGCTGGAGGAGCCCAGGGCACCTTTGGCACCTTCCAGCCGTGGGGTCACGCCTCGCCCGCTCCCTGTGACCCCCTGGCTTTCCAGGCTGGGTTCTCAGCATGGTGTGCAGCACACTGCCCAGCTCTGGGGTCCAGTGCCCACGTGTGGTGACAGGCCCGCTGCCCAGTGGTGCTGCGCCATGCCCTGGTTCTGGCTGGCCTAGTAACAGGCACCCTGGGTGTCATCAGCTGTTCTCCTGTTAGGACACAGCAGTGTGCCCAGGGGGCCCAGAAAGCCACCAGCATCCTGGCCTGGATCAGAACCTGTGTGACCAGCAGGAGCAGGGAGGGGATGGTGCCCCTGGACTCAGCACTGGTGCGACCACACCTTGAGTCCTGGGTCCAGTTTGGGCACCACAGGATCAGAAGGACATGGAGGGGCTGGAGCAGGGCCAGAGCAGGGCAACGAGGCTGGTGAGAGGGCTGGAAAACATCCCTTAGGAAGCTGTGCTGATGGAACTGGGGGGGTTTAGTCTGGAGAAGAGGAGGCTCAGGGGAGACCTTCTGGCTCTGCACAGCTCCTGACAGGAGCTCGGAGTGAGGTGGGGGTTGGTCTATTCTCCCAAATTCCTGATGATAGGATGAGAGGAAATGGCCTCAAGTTGCCCCAGGGGAGGTTTCGATTGGATCTGGGGAAGGATTTCTCTCCTGGCAGAGTGGTGAGGCCTTGGCCCAGGCTGCCCAGGGAGGTGGGGGAGGCCCCAGCCCTGGAGGGGCTCCAAAAAACAAGTAGATGTAGCACTTGAGGTTAAGGTCTGGTGGCTGTAGAAATGTTGGGAGGAAGGTTGGACTTGATGATCCTAGAGCTCCCTTCCAACCAGAGTGATTCTGTGATTCTTTATTCTACTTGTAGAGCCATTGGAGCTGGAAAAGAGAAGCTCTGGGACTGCAAAGGGGAAGGAGAGCAGTTCACTCCACTGCAGACAGGAAGGGAGACTCAAGAGCCCGAGAGTTTTGTGTTGCAAAAACCCAAGATGCTCAGATGCAGTTTTAAAATGGGATTGAAGAACGTTCCTTGTTTGTGGTGTTTAGTGGAGAGTTATTTGAAAGTGTTAAGATGAGTGTGAGGGTTCTCTTGCACATGGTGTCTTGAGATGAGCAGGGCCAGTGGAGGCCACAAAAATAATGAGGCTGGGACCCCTCTGCTGGGAGCCCAGCAGGAGAGAGTGGGGCTGGGGCAGCTGAGAGGAGAAGGCTCCAGCTGGGGAGACCTGCTGGGGGCTGCCAGGACTGCCAGGGGCCTGTCAGGAAGATGGGGACAGACTTTTGAGCAGGGCCTGTTGGGAAAGGACAAGGGGGGGGACAGATTTAACCTAAAAGGGAAAATTTAGACTAGAGAGAAGGAAAAAACTTGACACTGAGGGTGTTGAGCTCCTGTCCCAGGCTGCCCAGAGAGGTGGTCACTGCCCCATCCCTGGCACCATCCCAGGTGAGGTTGGCCAGGGCTCTGAGCACCCTGCTGTCATCAAAGCTGTCCCTGCTTTGACTCAGTGAGCTTTGAAGTTCCTGCAGAGGGCTTGGACTCGATGAGCTTTAAAGGTGCCTTCCCACCCAAACTGTTGTGTGATTCTCAGAGGGGTTCATTTGGGGTTGGTAGTGCTGCTGTTGAGTTCTCCAGCTGGCTCACGTGCAGGCCAACCCTTGGAGACTAGAGGAATGATTGTTTTCCCAGAGATTATTTCACACTGGTGCCATCTTATCTCATCAGTGCAATGGCTCTTCAGAAAACGTATAGGAAGCCTCTTGAAATGATGTGATAGCCTTGGAACAAAGAGTTAATCTATTACTGGTGGAAGCATTTGCTTTGCAGCTCATTTTTCCTCACTCGCAGCTCAATTTTGCAATTTATCACAGAGAGCAAAGTGGAAGATTTAACTCTGGTAAGCCCAGAGGAGGACAGAAGCTGATTAGAAACTGGGGAGGGGGGGGGAGATATTTTGCTCAGCTGGAATGACCACAGCAAAATAAATTAGTCCTGAATGCTTGAGCCGTAGATATTTGATTTGTTAATGGCCTCAGCTTTGCAGGCATTTGGTTGATGTAGCAAATTTCCCCGTGCCATGTGTAGATCTGCTGATTTCTCCTAGCACAGACTCTGAAATATGGAAGCATAAAATGCTGATCATTCTGCCTGCTAAAAGATGGATATGATCCTGGTAAGCCTACCACCACTTGGTACCTCCAAATAGCCTTTGGGGATTGTAGTTATTCATCCTTGGCACAGCCCTGTGAGGTGATTTGTGACCCTTTGGTCTGGAAACCAAAGACTAGATCACGCCGGGTGTTATTCTTAGAATATCTCCATTTTGCCAAACTTGCCTATATTTAGAGACATGGCTCTAGGAGCACAAAGCTCTGTAGGTCACCAGGTCCTGCAGCCGTGGCAGGGTCCCCACGGGCTGTTGGAGGAGGAGAGGGATGGATCCAGAGGCCCCGAGGGTCCTGAGTCCTCGGGGATAACGTGGTTGGAGCTGGGGCTGCCAGTAATCACAGCCCTTGGCACCGGTTCCCTGTACCCAGGCAGCAGGTCGGGGGTGGGAAGGAAAAGAGGCTCATCAACAGAAATAGCATTTAAGTAAAAACCTCCCTCCACTGCAGGGCTAGATGGGAAGAAGGATCGATTCTTTTGCAGCTGAGAATGCAAACTGTGCCAGGCAGCAATTAAAAGCCTTTCCCTGTGCCTAGTAACGTGTCTGGGCTCGCATCCTGAGCCTGCTGGGGAACAGACCCCTGCTTATTCCGGGGAGCTGGAGGGCTCCGAGGGCCTCGCTGCGGGGTCACTCTGTGGGTCTGAGCAGCCCCTGCACCTCCCGGGGGCCGTGCCCAGGGGTGTGCCCCCAGGAGCCTCCCAGGGCCCATCTGCTGGGGGGATGTTGCTAGAGACAGTGACTTCCCCGAGGAGCTCACCCAGCCAGAAGCTGACTGGGAGGCAGGAGGGATGTTGTTCCCACATCGGGCAGCTGGTGGGAGGCGTTAGGACATGACCATCCACGTTGTGCTGACAGGGGTGTAACCTCCAGCCCAGTCCCCTCGAACCCCAAAAATGAAGGCGAGACGTTGTTGCAGTGCAAATGCAAACGCTGGGTACAGGGGGAATGCTCCAGGCCACGTGCATTCCCTTCCAAACTTTTCATTTCTGTAAGCAAAATCTTTTTGGTTATGCACCTGTTTTTCACGCTGGCTTTGCCACAGGAGCAGTGTTTTTCTCAGGATCCAACGCAGTGATTTCAACTATTTCTGCAAATCCAGACTTCTCGTTGAATAAGTTAGGCAAAGAAAAAGCAGAAATAGGTCAGGTGCTTAAAGAAGTCATAGTTGTCTCTCTTCACAGCAAGTTGCCTTTTCTCCTGCCCATGTGAATTGTGCTAATGTATCAGTGAATACAGAGGAGGGAACAAAGGGAAGCAGAAGCAGCAGCAGTTTTCATTCTGCGAGTGCAGCTCCAGAGCCCTTCCCTTTGCAGAAGTGATACTGGAAGATTTCAGCAAATACTTCTGAAATAATAAAAGCTGAATTGCCTGCCCAGCCACTCTGAATACACAAGATCCACTTAAAATCCTGCCCATCATTTTGCTATCACATAAAAAATTGATTTCTTGGTCTAGCCTAAGTCCTGGCTCTAAGGAGTGTCCTGGATGCCTTGCAGGGCATGGTGAATCCATCACATTAAGGAACAATAGGGCAAGTTTGGTGCTGTTGGGAACCATCTGGCTTAAAATAAGCTGCCTTTGAATGGTTAGTGGTAGGGTGATGGTTTTCAGCTCGGTTCTTTGTGGCAGGGGGTGCCTGTGGCTGATACCAAGCTCCTGGCAGGTTGGCTGGCACATTGCTTCAGGCTGCTCAGGCTGCTCTGGCTCCTTGGGGAGGACATGAGGAGTCCAGAATTAAACTCCTCTTTCTAAATACCTGCGTGGGCCTGTGTACTACCAGACAGACTCTGTTTTTGTGACTTTTAAGTGTTGCAATGAAAGGAAAATCTGTCTTACAAAACCCACCTCAGCGTTTGTTCTCCCCAGGCTTCCTGTAACAATTTTATTGTGACGGAGTTTTTGAGGCAGTAGAAGCAACTTTTCCCTGTTCTGTAGGAGCAGAGGCTGCTGTCAGCCCTGCACAGTCCAACCATCCTCTTTCTTCCTTCTGGCAGTTTCTGAAATCCCCCACTTCCTCCTCAGTTCGTCCACCTTGTGACTGCTTGCTTAGGTCTTCTCTTTTCTGTAATCCAAATTCTCCTTAATGACCAACTGTCCCCATCTTTTGCCCATCCTGTGCTGGAAAACAGAGGCCAGATTTTCTCCAGACTTCAAAAAAAATGGTGTTCCTGGAGGTGTTTTCTGTAGACAAGGTGCATCAGCCCCTGACCTCCTGAGAATGGTTGTAAAGCTATTCAGACATCATCCCTAAAACATCCTCAGCCTCTGGGACTCTGCTGACAGCCCATGGGGCACCCAAAAGCAACTGCACTGAGGCTCTCTGTGATCTGAGTTCCTGCTCCTCAGCCTCTCCTCAGTGCTTTTTTCAGTCACACCAACCTTGGTACAATCTGCTCCTAAGCTCCCCCCTGATCTTCTGAGCATCCCTGGTATTTAAAACCCCTTTTTAAGCCCTGCATACTTGCTTTATCTCTTCAGGCTCCTCTGACAGGCCCTGGCTGTGCTCTTGCCCCAAGAAATAAGAGGGAAGTAGCAGCTGCTTAAAAACTAAACCCTGAACTCGATGATGGAGCAATTGAGAGGTCTGTGCCCTGAGTCACCCTGACTTGTAGCTTCCCCTTCCCCTCCCCATCTCTCATCCTCTACCTGACAGTTCCTCCCTGCCCTGTTCCACAGGGTCTGGTGCGTGTTTTAAGCTGGGAGGCAACCTGGCAGGGTGATGTGTTTGCAGGGAGCACTGTGCCCACAGTGTCCCTGCTGCCACCTCCTGCCCCAGCAAATCCCCCCCAGAGCGGGCACAGGACAAACCCAGAGGTGGTGAGACCACTGCATTCAAACGATCCTTCTTTTGGCCGTAGGAGGAGGTGTTTTTACCAGGAGGGAGACCTCAGCGAGGCTCTTCTGCAGCAGGTTAAGAGCCTGTCATTCACTGAAGGATGATTCAGCTTCCTCAGATGTCACCGTGTGGATGCTGGGGGAGGAGGAGCCGTCCCTCGTCCTCCTTGGCACAACCAGGGCACCCCCCACCCTCTGCACTCACCTCAGATAAAAATCCGTGGAGTGGCTGCCAGGTGGCTGGGGCTGGATGGCCCCGGGACTGCCGAGGTCACTGGGGAAAACTCTCCTGTCTGTCTGTCACTGGTCACCCGTGGAAGTGTGACCTGTGTGATAAAACCCTGCTCCCCACGGGGAGGGCCAGCAGCAATGCTGCTTCTCTCTCAGACAACACAGCACAATAGCATCCCTTTTTTTTAAATGGTGTTTTTCTGTCCCCTGAAGCTTTAGCTAATTTCTCTCTTTTTTATTAGAAAAGGAGGAAAAAAACAAACTAGGTTTTCAGATCAGAGCTGGAAATAGAGAGGCAGGACTACACGCAGCAGTTCCAGGTCAGAGGAGACGTCTGTGTCCTGGCAGAGCAAGGTTGTGCCCCCGGCCGGGACGTGGCTGTGGCTCTGCTTAGGGGTGGGGTGGGACGGAGTGGTCCAGAGGAGCCCGGGGCAGTGTCACATGGTGTCACCTCGTCCTGCACTAAGTAGGTCACGGTGACACCCTGT
>NW_008607033.1:0-5892 GCF_000691845.1 Merops nubicus | reverse complement strand
TATATATATATATACACACCCTGTATAGAGGAAGATTCAAAGGAAAATAACGGTGGAAATTCGCTATGATGGACTGAGAGAAGAAAGATGATACCAGGAATGGTAAACAAAGACAGGAAATAGCCTGCTGGTGGTGTTAGTTCTTGATTAGGAGCCCATTAAGTTTTGGCTAGAGGGCTAAACCCAAGGAGACATTTTGTCAGCCCAAATGTGGAGAGAAAACAGAAAGACAATAGAACAATTAGACAGAGGAAGAGAGCAGAAGGGAAAAAACATATTGCCCCTATTACAATGACACTCAGCTAGAGCCTTGTAGCAATACTGTCCAGCTGCCTTTAGACTAACTGAAAATGAGAAAATAAATCAAACTTTCTTTTGACTGTCAAGGGTAAAGAGAGAACTGTTTCTTTTTCAGCCACTGGTAACCTGATAGCTCACCACAGTGTATTTCACATACGGAATTCTGTAAAGCAACATCTAAGTGTTCCTTGTGATTAATATTCCTTATGATCTGCAGCCACCTAATCGCATCATGACCTCAGTGAGGGTCAACCGTGAGATGGGATGGGCTGTGGCAGCAGGGTGGGCTACCAGGAGGTGCTGGCGAATGATGGAGCAGCTGGAGAGAAAAAGAGGACCTCTGCAGACAAGAATAAATAAATAGTGGCAAAGCAAAGGCACTGATCTCAGGAATAAAATTCCCTTGGTCCAGAGCTATTGAAAGAAGCAGGGCAATTCATTTCTAGTGTCCAGACGCACTGAACATAGAATGTGCTTTTTCCTTTGATTTAATCCTAAAAGCTACAGCATGGAATGCAGCACTATCCTGGGACACAGAACATCCACTCCGAAAGGATTCCTAGGATGCATTAACCAGTGCTTCAGCTGCCAGATATATTGTGTACTGCAGGATAGATCTTCTGCACTGCATGGTTAATTCTTGCATTCTGCATGGTCACAACAGCAATAAGCTTTTTCTGCATTTTTATTTTCAGGAACTAGGTGCTTTCCTGGATATCTCACTGTAAGACAGTCCCTCTCCCATCCGGATAACCTGTGTGGGCACCACTGGTCTGAGCCAGATGTGTCTGAGCTGGTGGCTCATTAGGTGTAGTGACTGTGTGCGTGGATTTCATGTTATGCCAGTGAGGCTGGTTGGATCAAATACACACAATGACAATTGTCTTTGCAGCACAGGGTTTCTCTGAAGAGGGACTCTTCAGTAGCCGGGGGCCATGCAGACCTCCAAACCAACAGTTTACCCAGGGCGTCTAAAATTCTTAACAAGACCCTGAGTTTTTTTTTCAACAGGACACCTTTAATTACTTATAAGCAAAATAATTTCCGATCTGTTCTATTTCTTCATCTTAATCTTTTCCTCAGAATCTGCTTTCAGTCATTAAAGAGTCCCAAGTCAAAGAAAATGGGCCCAGGCGTAGAAATGATGAATAGTCCCCCTAAAAAAAAATTTTGAAATTTGAACTACTGTACTAGATGCGTTTTTATTTCACCTTGAAGAAAAAATAAGGCTCTAATTCAGAAAAAAATACTCTATTTCCATTTTTCATTTATGCAAATTACACTCCGACTAAATAAATCTACATAATCTCGCCTCTCTGCTAGACAACTTGCAGAAACATTTGCCAAGAGAAGACAGGCTTTTCTCATACTAATGCATAAAACATGCCAAATAAAAAAATTAAAACAAATCATATTGAGTAAATAGCTGCTGTGCAGCTCTGGAAAGAATAATTGAGGGACTGATGAGTTACTCAGGATTGTCTTGTTCAATTATTTCAAACATCCTACCAGTTAAGAGTATATTTAAGTTAAGGTTTTAATAGAGACCGTCATATCCCAAACCACTGAAATATGCAGGATTTTTTTCCTTTACTTTCCATGGAACAGGCACGTAGATCTCTCTGCTGAAGCACCAGATAGTGTCAGACAATTGGTTCGGGAAGATCAATCTATTCAGCAAGCACCTGAGGTACTGTGAAGGGGCTGCAGCTCCAAGAAAGCATATTTCTTACACCGTTTTGGAAATGTAGGAAGTGCCTTCCCTAATTTGATCAAAACAATTCCTTGCTCTGTGTGTGTCCTCTGTGCATGTGTGACACGGGCTTGGCAACTGTTTAGATTGCCACCGGTTTTGTGACTGTTAACAGGGGAAGGATAAAACAAAAATCAATGTAAGTATGTTCTAATTAGGCATCAGTGACCTTTTCCCATGCCAATTGCCTAGGGCAGATGCTAAAAGGCAAGTCTTACACTTGATGATCCATCTAGAAACTATCAAACTCCAATTGTACCTGCAGCTTGGCTCTCTGTGACCTTTCAAATATCTTTACACACTGCGATATTTATTCTGGACAGCTGAATCGTTATGTTCCTTTCTCTAAAGAATTAAGATTAGTCAGTAGGGCTAGATCCTCTAAAAGGCTTGAGTATTATAAACAGCATTGTCAAATTTTAGACGCTTTGTGGAATTCAAAGATGTCTTTTCTCAGTGAAGAAACACAAGTTCCTTGCATGCTTCCTGGGGGCAGTAAGGTATGGGATATAAAAACCGTACAGACTGAGTAGGGAGCTACCTAAGAACACCACTAAGAAACCTTAAGAAAACATGATTTAAGATTGTGCCTCTGCTAAGAAATCACAGTCACAAGACTGGCAGTAAAATCAGTGTTATCTAACAGCCACCTGCAGGAGGATAAGTTCTTTCTAATTGTTTACTGTGTAGTCTGATCATTAAGATATATCTGGGATGTGGCATGTCACCCACATCGACCATCTACCAGGAGAATTTCTCTTTGGTAGGCTATTTGGTGGTGCAGACTAAGCTACTGACTTCTCAAATCTGCTCATCCATCAGTGAAAATACCTAAATATACTTTGAAAGAGAGAAAAAGACTGACTCCCAGATAACCAGCAAACAGGCTGGTGGTTGTTCAGCTTTGACATCAGGTCAAGCCCAACTTGGACACAGCAGAGATCTGAAAGCAAGACTGTTGCCTAGCTGCTAGGCACCTCTCCCTGCAAGGTCTAGTGGGCTACTGAAGAGCTGGCGTTAAACCCCCAGCTCTGAATGAGGTTTGGCATATGGATGATGTCCACAGCCAGGCAAGAAAGACCCTCCTGACTGGTTTTCACTCAGGGTCTGGCCAGCCTTGGGTGGGAACTGATTAGGAGATCACCACCAGGCGCCCCTGCCTTCCACATTAACTTGGAGGTGGGGCAAGTAGCCACCTCTATAAGAGCTGACTCTGCTTGCAGTAGGGTTGGGATGTCTGACTTCATGGTGTTTGTGTTCTGTGAGGTTTCTGGCTATTGAAAAGGCCCCCTGATTCTTCAGAGAGTCAAGTGGAATTCCCAGGATGATAGGACAAGATCATTAGTCTCTCTCTAGGAAACTACTACATCATTGGACTCATTTTCTGGTTGATTCCATCTCCCATGGCATGTTTCCTTGGTCAGCTTGCTCCCTTCTTCACACAATGTGCTGTGAGTGAGTGCATTGACTTGTTCCTTCCTCTGGTTGTCCAGCACTTTGGATCTCTGGTGTGTGATGTGGGAGTGGAGAGAGGAGTTTGGCTGCTGGTCTTCCTGTTGATAATATCATTCTATATCAGGCAAGTGGTCAGCAGAAGAGCTGGCTTAGAGAATGTCTCATGGATCCGGTCCTTCAGGCAATGTGGGATGGGCATACCTTGATGGGAGAAATGTGGTGTAGCAGATACCGATGCCCTAGGAGATCTTACTAACAGAGTTAAAGGCTTTGGGGGGGTGACAGTGAGGTCTCCATCCATGTATTTATCTGCTAAAAAAGCTAGATAAAGCAATGTAAATTCCAGGCTTCCAAAACCTTTGCTATTAGATTTAAAACAATGGATTTAAAGTTTTTATTTTAATATCCATTTTTTGAAAGCAAGCTTACAAGTAAAATAAGTACATCTGCAATGCTTTATTTCATCTTTTGAAGCTCATTTTGAATGCTTGGGCTGTAAACTTTTTGTTGTTGTTGTTTTAAACAAGAGCTAAGCTTCTTATTTAATTGCAAAACTCCAGAAACCACAAATTTAAAAGAGCCATCAGAGTTCTTGAGGTTTATAATAAAAGGAGGTGAATTTGACAGTACAGATTTTTGAGACAATGTAAGATTAAATTGGTGTACTAATGATACAGGCATACTCAGCCTCACGAATGGGAAATGCAAAGGAGGACTCAGATTCCAGACTGTGGTCAGTCTTTATATAAGCAGGCTATTGCTTCAGGAACCCCCGATTCTCCTTGTTTCCCTATACAGTGGTTGGCCATATCCCCTAGGGAAGTCCAGATTCTTCTCTCTGCTGGCTCTCCAGAGCTTCTAAACCAGCAGCTCAGCAGAGAAGAAGGAGAAAAGGAGGTGGAAAGGACTAGTGTACCCTTTCTGCATAACAGATATGCAGGTAAAGTCTTCAAGTTGCTTCCTGCTCCAAGGCTACTTGAAGCTACTTGTCCATAGAGATTCCAAGTTACATATTTTTTTTTATTTAAGATAATCTAGGTGCAGTTGAGCATCTCGGTATTCCCTAATCTTCTGCGAACTCCACAGTTTAGATCTAGGTAAGGCAATAAATAGAAGGCTTGGATATGGGCCTTAGTAACTGAATGACCATGGATCTTTGCAAGGTTTTCATAAGACAGACCCCTATCCACTTTATGACTTTTTTTTTTTTACTCTCCAGATAGAGCAGGATATCTATCTATTACTCCAAAATGCATGACTTGCTAAAAATCTCAGCCAGGTTATAACAGTATTCCACATACTGATTTATTAAACTGGAGTTTTCATCATTTTCACAATCATCAAAGTCAGTCAGTCCTGTCACATAAAAATAAAATGTGAACATTTGATTAGAGCTTTCATCTGGCAGAAGGGCTCATTTCCCACCTTACCTGAACTGTGGCTGCATGCCAGAACATGCTTATCCTGGGTTGAAACTGATCTATATATGAATTCCCAGATTGTTTTTTTTTTTTTGTTCACTGTTTCCTTGACTTTAAATCTAGGACACAGTATAATCCAGCTGTGCAAGTCATTGTCTCATGAATCAGCTTCTCTCAGAGCAAGGATAAAAAAAACCAAAACAACCTCTCCAACAAGCTGACAGTACTGTTATAAAGTGGTTGCCTAGAGAGAAGCCATCGGAGTCCCTACATGCACAAACTTGTTCAGGCTAGTAAGTGTTGAACTTTGCCTTTGTTTAGATCATCAACAGAATCTAGAAATAAGTGAAATGAATACACTTTGGAATATTTAATAAACAAAGCATTTCTATTTTTAATGTAACACACTAGCTCTTACTGAATAGCTTAGACATTACTGCCCTTTTAAGCTGCATCCTTGTTTTTATGATCTGACAAGGAATTGAAACGGTAGTAAGTTACATCATAGAATTGTTTAGGTTGGAGAAGACCTTTAAGATCATTGAGTCCAACTGTTAACCTAACGCTACCAAGCCCACTGCTAAACCCTGTCCCTAAGCATCATTATCTACATGACTTTTAAACGTGTCCAGGGATGGTGATTCAACCACTTCCCTGGGCAGCCTGTTCCAGGGCTTGATAACCCTTTCAGTGAAGAAATTTTTACTGTTACTCAATTAAACCTCCCCTGGCACAACTTGAGGCCATTTCCTCTTGTCCTATCACTTCTTACTTTTGAAGAGAGGCTAGCACCCACCTCCCTACAACCTCCTTTCAGGGAGTTGTAGTGAGTGAAAAGAACCTCCTCGTCTCCATGCTAAACAACCCCAGTTCCCTCAGCTACTCCTTGTAAGACTTGTTCTTTGGACCCTTCACCAGTTTCGCTGCCTTTCTCTAGACCTGCTCCAGCATCTCAATGTCTTT
>NW_008607032.1:0-4251 GCF_000691845.1 Merops nubicus | reverse complement strand
TATTTCTGTCCAGAGGCTTCCAAACGGCACCTAGCTTTGATCCCGGGCTCAGGGAGGGTTGCTGGCTTTGGGTTTTTTTCCTTTCCTTCTCCATGTTGCTCTTATTTTTTTATTCCTACTTCAAGGTATAATTTTGGTGAGTGTTTCTAATTTCTAGGAGAAATTTCTTGCTGCTCTGGGAAGGAAACCTCTTGCTGGGAAGGAGGTGTAAGTGATGAACGGCCCCTTCATTGCTTTCCCCTGCAGAGCGAGGCTTCAGCTGCCCTTTCTGCTGGGAATTTCAGGTGCAGCACCACAGTGTGTGGCTCCCACAGCCCCTCTGAGGACACAGCACCTCTCCTTCGCACCCAAGGGTCCTCCTGTGCAGGAGAGCCCCTCTCTGGGCTCGCTGTGGGCACAGGTGCTCATCACCCTCATTTTCAGCTCAGAGGTTGGTTTCTGAACCTGTCTGATAACTCTCAGCCTTGTGCACGTTGGACACCCACACAGCTCCACGGCTTCCCACCTTCCTCTCAAACAATGCTCAGGTGGCCTCTCAGACCCTGCCCCCCCAGACAATGTGGGTGAGCATTTTCCTCCTGAGTAGCCCCTATACGTGCTGGACTCTAAACAGGTTTTCTGCCACCTGTCTAAAATCTGCTTCCCCATCCCAAATGCAGCAGGAGGGGATGGGATCCCCCACGCCAACTGAAGCTGTTCCCAGCGCCAGGCTCTTCCTTCCTGCAGCACAGGGAAGAGTCCCCATGAGCTCGTACACCCACATGGCATGTGGCACATGAGACACTCCTGGCAGGGCAGGCAGGCCAAGCCTCCCCTGCCTGCTGCCCACAACCCAAATATTTTTAGACACCAGAAAACGCGCCTTCACTGCTGCCAGCCTCTGGCACGGGGATGGGAGGAGACGTGGAGAAATGGAGTCAGCCCTGCGAGGCCACCACTGCCCTCTGAGCCAGCCAAGGGAATAAAACCACCCCACTCCTCTTCCTCCTCCTGAGCTACTCCTCCCCGGCCCCGATGCCTTCTGATGGATGTTGCTTTTGGATGGGACTCTCTTGCAGCCCAGCTGCTGAAAAAAAAAAAACAAAATATGGCAAGGCCCATGCACCCCCAGGCCATCTGGAATCCATCTCTGGCTGCGTGCAGGGACACTGGCCAAACCCCAGCCCTGCCCGCCACCAGCAGCGCTTTGCTTTGCTTCCCGAGGGAGCACCTAGGGGTGCACAGAAGTTTTCACCCCCTCGCCCAGGACCCACATGCAGGCAGAGCCCTTGGCTGTGCCACGCTGCCCCACCACCACCACAGCATGAGTGGGATGAGGGCACCCCAAAGAGCAGCAGCCCAGGCTAGCCCCATGCTGGCGCAATGGTGATTTCTGCCCCCCAACTAAGCAATGGGATGGCAACTCTAAAGCATGCGATGTGGAAGATACTCCTTGTCAGGTCTCTGGGAGGAGCAATGGGTATTCCTGCGGTGGGAATATTCTGCTCACCCTTGAGCTGGGAGGTGCTCTGGGTCCCAGCCATGCCAAGGGCCAGCTGTAGCTCCAGGAAGCTGGAGCAGCCTGATGTGTTGGAGCAGGGATGGGCCATGTGATGAGGCATCAGGCACCACAGGGCATTTTCTGGCTCTACCACTGCATCCCTGAGCATCCTCAGGCAAATCCCTGCAGCCCTCTGCTCTTCTGAGCCATGAGCCTCAACAATATCTGGGGCTTATCCCTGAGCAGCAAATGCCCCAACCAGCAAACAGGCCCCAAAGGAGCATCATCCCCCTGTACCCACGGGTGCTCCACCTGCTCCAAATGTCTCCCGTGTTCATCTCTTGGATTGTCGACAGTCCCTACCAGGGGAAGCCAGCCCTGGAGCTTCACCAGTACCTGGCCAGAGCATCCCCAGAGGACTGGGGCAGTTCTGACAGAAATTCCACTCCTCAGTAATTGGGGCAGGATGGGACAGACAGACCCTGAATTTGGGGTGTGCCTGCCCATGCTGGTGCATGTCCCACCCTAGTGCAGGACCCACCATGTGGTCCAAAAAGGCCACAAGGCCCCTCGTGGGCAGTCTGAGCTTTCCGTTACATCGCGAGATCTTCCGCACGCCGATCCCTGCCTAGGGTGGGCTCTGCTCACCACAACATCCCACCCTAGTGCAGGACCCACCATGTGGTCCAAAAAGGGAGAACCAGCCTGACTGCAATCTCATACCAGCTCAAGCTGACAAATCCCAAAGACCCCAAAAAAATTCATGCTTCCTCCCCCAGTCAACTGGCTATCAGCCCTGTCCCCTCGCCAGCGCCTGCCCGCCAGCGCACGGGTAGAAAAGCAGGGCTGAGACCTGTGTGTCCCTGGAGCAGGAGGGGTTTTCCTGGGGGTTGGTGGGGATTTTCATAAAAGCAGAAGGTCTTGCGCCTCATGGGCAGCACTGGCCTGCTCCAGCAGCTGCACATTTTCCTGGGGAAGAGGGAAAGTTATCTCCTGCAACATCCATCTTTTCAGGGCCCTGGATCCATCCCTTCCTCTTCCCCGTTGGAAGCAAAGGCAGAGCCTGAAGCCCTGCTCCACCCCCCAGCCCCAGTCCCTGCAAAGCTCCTTCTCTCCTTCTTCTCTCCCCCATCAATAACTGGGAAAGTGTGGAGCAGAAGAGCAGCCCTTGCCCAAAGCCACCCCAGGCACTTCAGAGAGATGCCAGGACCAGCACAGCCTTTTTTGGAAGCTGCCACCCACAAGCTGGACCCAAAACCATGGGAGGGTGCAATGCAGAAGCAGAAGAGCCTGGAGGGCAAGTATAATAGCCCTGAGTGCTGCTCTTCAAGCAAAAAGCATCTAAGCAGGGGCAGACACTGGTTCCCACTTTGGCAGGTGGCACCAAGAGCTGGGACAATTTTGATCCTTCCCCCTCCTGCCCCAGAAAAGCCAAACACCACAAGTTCTCACCACCCAGGGTCTTCCTGTGGAGCCAAGAGGGGAAAAGGACTACATAAAATTTTATATTGTGGCTGAAAAACTTTCTGCTTAACAACTCCTGTGCTGTCCTGTCTCAGGCCAGCACCACCCCAGGTGACTGGGCTTCCTCATGGGACAAAATGCAGGACAATGCTCCAGGGTGCTGTATGTCCCACCAAGAGCCCTATAAATATCTGCAGCAGATGTGGGTCTCTTCTCCCCCAGTCAGCTCAGCAGCCATAGGGCAGCATCCTGCATCCTGCATAGAGCAGAGGTCCAGGGCACAGCACCGCACCAGGACAGCACTGCTAAGGGGAAACTGAGGCAGGGAGTGGGAGAAGATGTGCAGACCCCCTGGGTTGTGCCTGAGTTGTCAGGATCTGGCCCCAGAGAGGCCACGAGCTCAGGAGCTCAGTAGGGAGATGGGTGCTGCAGAGAAGAGGCAGCTTAGAGGGTTAGCTGCTGGCTCAGTCCCAGGGACTGGGCTCAGGCTGGGAGATTAAAGGCAGCAAAAGGGTGTGAAAACTTCTGCTGCCAGTGACCTGGGAGGGCAGCACCTTTCCAAGAGATCTTCTCCTCCAGGATTAAAAGGGGCTGGCGAGCAAAGCCCAGGCTTACTCCCAGCCCTTCGAGACCTGCATCCTCGCCGACAGCAGTGGGGCTGTCTTGGTCATACACTTTGAAGGACCCCAAGGGAAACACCTCAGCTGCTCGCAGAGCTCCTGGGAGCCAGCTTAGGGGGGGAATGGTCTTTAAGTAAAGGGGAAGAGCCAGCTACTGACCAGAGAGGAGTCTTCACCCACAAAGGTCCATGGGTTTCAATCTGTATCCCCGGCATCTCTCCCGGCCGCACCCGGTGCCCTTGCAAAAGGGTAAAACAGAAATATATACATCTATTATATGAAATAAGAGAGGATGATAAAACCAGCAGCCAGAGCCATGGCGCAACTTGGGCTTTCACCAAATTGCCCCACTGAAGGACTGCAGAGCCTGATGAAGCTGTGACGGATTAAATATTGCCTGACCCGCTGCTCCAGGGGAGCACCAGGGAGAGCCAAGGGTGCTCCGGGTGAGATCTGGGGGAGCAGGATTGAGCTCGGTGACAGCCCCGCTCTCAGGAGCTCCCCGGGCAGCAGCGTGGGAGAGCATCCACTGCTGGGGAGCTTCCCAGGCAGCCCCGGCCCGAGGAAGCTGCGGGTGTTTCAGACCAGAGAGGGGCAGGGCAGGAAGGATGAGGTGCACAGGAGAATGTGGCAGCCTGTGGGCGCCCCTCTCCCAAGGCATCCCCATCCCTGGCACGCAGCACCCCG
>NW_008607031.1:0-665 GCF_000691845.1 Merops nubicus | reverse complement strand
GGGCTTTTATCCCTGGTCATGAGCATCATTTCCTATGGCATCTCTGACAGTTCTGTCTCTCAACGCCTCAATTCCACCAGCATGATATATGTGTGGCAAATGGGGGTCGAAGTGGATGAACACTTATTTGCTTTGCTCTTTACCAATGGCATCATTTTAACCACAGCATTTATGACTGTAATCTCCTCTGCCCTTCTCCTCCTCTTTTCCCTCTGGAGACACAATCACAACATGCAGACAAACGCAGTGAAGGACGTCAGCATGGATGCCCATGTCAAAGCCATTAAATCTGTTCTGGCACTCTTCTTCATTAACAGCATTAACCTCACAACTTTCATTTTAATCTTGATTTATACTGTGAAGAACCAGATTGTTTCAACATTTCTCGTTTTAATATTTCAGTGTGCTCTTCCACTTGTTCATTCCTTTGTCCTGATTTTCAGCAATCCCAATCTGGAAAAGTCACTGCTAAGGACACTGTTCTGGGTGAAGCGCAAGCTTTGCATGGGCTAGGAACTCTAAGCTGGAGCCTCTTTGATATCTTATAACAAAAACCAAATAGTTTAATCTCCAGTGCAATTCTCCAGCCAGTGTAGACGATACAGATCTTCAAAAGGGGAATAACAATGCTGCAAACTGTCTAGAGATGCTTTGCTCTCTGCTGA
>NW_008607030.1:0-6187 GCF_000691845.1 Merops nubicus | reverse complement strand
AGAGTGTACCCCTATTAAAAGGTCACCTTTTCCAAAGTGACAAGCTAGCACAGCTTGATAGTAAAAGGGAAATTACGGGAAATGAGAAAGGTGTTCATTCAGTGGAAATATATCTGAAAATCTAGTGTAGTGCCAAGTCATCTTGGTAAGAATCTGCAGAGATCAGTGACCTAGTGAGGGACTCATAGCAGGGCCTGTTATACACCTGCAAGTTTGTGAGCATGTAGTCATGTGTAGATGGTAGAAGCCCTGTAGTAAGTCTCACTTCACTGCAAGACTGGCAACAAAATTCTTTGCATTTTGGACTGTGCCAGCCCTGGAAAAAGAACGGACATGGAGCAGGAGGGCTTACTTATTCTAAAGTGCTTTAACACTTTAACAGCTTTGGCTGTTTAATCACCACTGTCAGCACTGAGAAGAAAGCTGAGGAAAGGTAAAAAGACCTTTGTCATCTGCCTATCGAACACCAGTAAATATGTCTTCTAGCTGCTCTTCTGAGTTTCAATTCCTTGACATCTGAGTTGTGCAAATGGGCAAACATGTCCTGTCAAAGAAAACGGGAAAACACGCTTTACTTTTCTTGGGTTTCATGTAAGGTCTTCAGCATATCTATAAAAGTATAACAGAGTTGTGTCTATTATTGTGCCTATAACATTCCTGTGTGAATTAATCTGTATTATTGCCACTGTTTTAGCTGGGTGAGTAGGAGATAGCCATTTGTGAAGCATAGGACTTCCAGGTATGGGAGCAAGAACAACCAGAAGCTTTTAGATAGATCTTCCTTGTCTTTTAAAATGTTTCTGCCTCTTCACACTGTTCCTGTCTCTACGGACTGTTCCCAAAGTTACTTTTGTCACTACTATTTAATATTTCATAATCTTTAAGTCTCTCCTTTCAGAGACTTCTGGTATGTGTCTCTACAGTTTCTGATTTCCCTGGTACACTTTCTGATTTCTCTGGTACACTTTCTGATTTCTCAACAGTAGAAGCAAACTCCTGGCATCAGGCAGATAACTAACAAGTTCGTTCTTCACCTTTTTTTCAGTGTTATAGAAAGTATAAATCATATTCTTGGTTTTGTACAGCTGATACTGGAATCAAAAGATGTAAAGGAAGAAGGATAGTTGGTGGGGGTTTTTTGGTTTAGTGTTTTGTTGTGTGTTTTTTTTTTTTTTTTCCCTTGAAAGACACCATCCATCTCTTCTTTAAGTTCACGGTTTTCAGGTCAGGCTTATTTGTATGTACTTTATACAGGAAGAATTAAAACCTGAAGACCTGTCACAAGAGACTACAGCCACAGCAGAAAGACCATACCTTTGCATCAGCTGTAAAGCACACATCAGAATTTAACTGAAACTTCTTCAGTTTTCCCTTTAAGTTCTTATTTTCTGACAGTAGTTAGTGCTGATGTTACACCTTCATTTCACTGTTTGTGGAGAAATTTACATATGGCTGCAGCTGTAGTTAGTTCAGAATCTTTTTAAGTGCAAGGTTGTTGGAAGAGATTAGTTTTTCTGTATGCTTTTCATGTCATAATTTGATATCAGAAGAAACACTGGTAGCTCCTTTGGTACGAAGGTCACAAGTAAAGGCAAAGAAGTAAAAGTTTTCAATTTAAAATGTTATTTTGATTCATAATACTGACCTAAGTGGAGGCTCTGAGAGTGGCACCATATAATCTATGCAATTTGATTTGATGCAGTGTGGAAGCTGGGCTGCATAATCCAATGATGGGGAAAGCTGCCTCTGAAAACCAGGAACTGTAAGCAAAGTGGAGTGATATTCCAGCCTGCCTGGAGTATGGGTATGCTTCTATAGCATTTTTGGTGCCACCTTGGGCAAATTCACTAGTGAAGGAAAATTCTTTATCGCCTCAAATATTTTTGATTAGGGCATCATCTCTTGAGTTCAAGATTGGCTCAAACAGTTCAAAGAACTTCATTACACAAACAATCATGACTAAAACACAGAAAAGCACTGAAACAGATTCCTGGGGATTAATAACTAGTCAAAAAAGCTGAAGGTATGAACTGCAGTCAAGGACCATTAGATCCAGTCATTCATTAAATTCCTGGAAATGCCCTGAGGTTCAGTCAGTATTTAAGGAAAAGAAGAAAACCAGGTTTTGCTTTATTCTGGCATAACTCTAGATCATTCTATTGACTTAAATGTGCTTTAATTTAACAGAGAGTAGAAACTGAGTTTCTTCATTATGAGATTGAACCACACAATGTATTGTGCTGTTTATCTTAGTATGCAATGAACAGTGCTGCTACATGAGAAAGTCATTGTGGTCTATTGTTATTTAGATCACTGGAGGAAATAGTATGAAATAAAACCATACTTACTATCATCTGTGTAAAATACTAACATGTGAAATTCCTGCTAGTCTTTCCAAAAGTAAAGTTAACCAAAAACTACTTATTACTTGACCTAAAAAAGCCTTTGAACCTTATAAAAAACAGAAGATAAAATAGAAATGTTTTACTTTTCAATTAATTCTATTTTTATGTGTGACGTGTCCCCCATCGTTTCATTGTTGAATGTACTCCTGTCAGCTCTGAACTTCTATTTTCTGTTGAGATGCAGCTCTTCATCCAGTACTCTGCTTTATTTCATTGTGACAGCAGGCCAGGAAGTGTGGCCTCTCAAAGCAAGAATGAAAAATCAATTGAAGATCTGACTGTTTTTTTTTTCAGAAATGGGTTTAAATATCAGTAGACCAGAAAAGCAGTCTAAAACCATGAATTCCATGTACTCCTATTCTTACCCTCTTCCCCCGTCCACATCCTGTATGTAGGAAGACTTGGTAGAGTTAAGAAAATATTACCTTAGATTTGATTAGAATTTTAATGAAGTAATTTACAATACTATAATAAAGCAGTAACAGGCTTCATGATTTTTTTTTAATTCACAAATATGCCTCTCTGTGTTTCTCTGACAAGGCAAGTTCTGTATCTTGAGAAGGCTTTCAAAAGTGTATCATCTTGAATTATAAGTTAACACAGAGAAAAATGAGAAAGTTCTGAGGTATTTCAATTATTTTGTTTCAAGTTTTGTAGAAGGCTGTTATGGTTTGAAAACAAACCAGTGAGAGACTCCAAGTCAGAAATACAATTTAATGAGGAAAAAAAAAACAAAAACAAAAACAATAATACAAAGGAAAACCACAAACAGAGTCAGAATACAACCTGATACTCTGTAGTTAGGGTGGTGGTAGCAGTCCAGATGAAGCAGTGGTCTCGTAGAAAAAGATCTGGTAGCTCTTGTCCTCTGGAAATCCAGTGGGTAAGGCCCCCTGTGCTGTACTGAACCCCAGTTTATATTCAGGTGGGAGCACTTGGCTCCTCCCCCTGGGTGGAGCATCTCACAATGGGTTGATATCAGTCTATGAGTCATGCAGTGGGTCCTTGATGGTCCATTAAACAGAAATAGCTCCTGGGGGGAGCTCTGTATGAGTCATGGGGTGAGGCATGGATGGGCCCATTAACAGGGAGGACTCCTCCTGCTGGGGGGGAAGGTGTTAACATCTCCCCTGACCTTGAACCTCTTTCCTTATCTGTTATAGCCTGGGGTGTGCGGTCTGTCCTGGGCAGCTGCTACCCATGATTTTGTTAACAGCCCATGAGCACTGACATAGAGAGTATAGAATACACAGTTTTGGTTCTGCCCACATAAGGATAAACTGGTCCCAGCCCCTGTAACCATGACAAAGGCGAAAAGAGGCAAGCCAGAAAATACAGGAAATACAGAAAGTCTGGTAGTCAAGGAAATAGAGAGAGAATAATATGACCACTGCAATGCTATGCTAACTGAAAGGATTGAGTGGAACAGGAATGGATTTTCTACATGTAATAAGGGGAAAAAAAAAAAAAAAAAAGAAAAAAGTGAAGGAAGGAGACATTTAAAGTTAAGTAGGATTTCATAAGTTAAATTCAGTGAACTGAAACAGCTAACAGTTTTTTAAAAATTTAGTAATAAACAAAACCCACATAAAATGTAAGCAAATAAATAAAGTGAGGGATTCATCATTACAGGTATTGAGTAGTAGAGCTAAAAAAGAAGACAAATTGAAAAAAAAATGAAAATACACATTAATAAATAAATAAATTCAACAGCCAAAACTGTAACAGCTTAGGCTGTTAAAATGTAAGACCTGTGTAATTAAAAAAGTAGATCTTTGTATTTTATTTTTTAAGACACTTTATGAGAGATATATGTGATGGTTGTATACTAATTCATTCAATTCACAAATATATTTTAGCATTGTAAATATTTCTGAGTTAGCATGAATATTAGCAGAATTATCATGCTGAATTCTGTTTTAGCTTATTTATCATCAAATCTTTGTACTTGTGAGTTGCTTTACCACAAAGACACAGATAAATTAATAAAGATTAACAGGAGTACTAGGTAGAAGGAATAAAGTATCTTTCCTTTATCCCCAAAATAACAGAGATAACAAATGAATTACTTTTTTTCTGATTGTTAGATTTTAAATGCCAGTAACTGGAATAAGGGCTTTAAGCATGAGGGACAGTTTGAAACACAGGTATGAACACACACAGCTTGTCCATAAGACAGCTGGACCTCCAGCCTCATCTCATGTGAGGGATCTACCCGAGGTGCTGTGCAACATTTCAGACTTTATGGTGTTCCCCTGACCTGCCCCTGTACCTCTTAGAGATAGCAGGGAAATCAGACGTGCTAATGCCTCAGCTCATACAACAGTAAAACATCAGAAACTGCTGAGGAATCAGTTTTAAGGTTCACATTTGCTTGTACTGCAATACATTTACTTCTGCTATAGTTCACTATGCACAGTACTAGCTAAAAGTGACAAAGAGCATGGCTCAGGTGAGTGTTTTGACTGCAAGCTGCAGCAGCTGAAGAGTCAGCACAATTTGACTGTACCAACACTGTTGTGATGAATTTTCAATGGAGAGTAGGAGCAGACACCAGGGTGGCCGAGTTATAAATCAACAAAGCTTGTGACTTTGGGCTAAAGAAAACACAAATCTTTGAATGTATACCTGGATACTTAGGTCAGGATGAAAAAGGGAATTCAGCCATCTTTGAAAACATTCATCACCTCTACTGTAGACCGTTTTCTTCGCACATTTTGCCAAAAAAAGTAGTGTCCTCCTTGACTATCTCAAAAACTTCCAAGTTCTCTGCTCTTCCCCTCAACCTCCATTCTGTGGAGGCAGAAAGCTCCAAGTAGTTATAGGTACCTGTTATAAGGACCTGTTCATTTTGGTGACAGCTCTATTGCAGTAGAGAGAAGCTTTGGTTAGCCAACATGTTACCTTTCTAAATACCTTGTGCAGTTTTATCTTTTCAGTGGGCCTTATTAATGTGATTAGTATGCATTCTCCTTGTCTTATTTTGAGGGTCAATTTCTGCCTCTCAAAGCATACAATGCATTCACAGCAGAAGATCAATAATGGTATTTCCCAGCATCTAAGAAGACAAGTTCATAATACCATTGCTGTTACTTTGCCACATATTCTCATTCAAGAGAACAATTTTATAAATATAGTATTGTAAATTTTTTATTTCATAGATGCTCATATTCACTTGCCTTTGTAGTTGTAGCTGAGAAAACTATAGTACAAAGTATCATGATTACAGCTAGGTTTTACACAAGCTTTCAGAATAAGTTATAGTTTTACAGAGATCAAATTCTCCAACGTATTCTTGATCTAAAATGTATCTGATTTTAATGTGTTCTTTTGCTACCTGACTAGATGTGAGCTTTGGAGATGAGTCAATGCTATTACAAAAAGTAATTATCAACATTTTAGTAATGGTTCCTATTAGCCTTTCTATTCTCTGGTCAAAAAGCCACCTAGAAGAGGAAATATTTCAACTTTATACTGTATTCTTTGCACAAATGTACAAAATGGCAAATATTGAACAGAATGCTATAGGTTAGGCTGATTTTGCTAGCCTTCTATTGAGCTAATATAATAACCAGTGTCACCTAAAGAAAATATTCTGCCTGTCCTTAAGTAGCTCAATTCTTTATCTTACCTGTTGGCATTTTGTGCCATTGTAATACTACCTGGAATCAAATGTGAAAGTTTCCCCTGGTGCACAGTAAAAAAGCTCTATTTAAGTCTTGCAATGCTCAGTTCAGAATTAAAGTAGCAATATTAAGTAGTCTGATCCTGGAAAAACAATT
>NW_008607029.1:337-2976 GCF_000691845.1 Merops nubicus | reverse complement strand
GCGGCAGGACCAGAAAGCAACCGATGGGAACAGGAGCCGAGGCTTTTCTTGTCCCATTCTACTTTTAAACACCTCAAAATAAGTGCGCATTTTGAAAACGAAATAGATTGTACACATACCTACGTAAAGCACTGTGAATCGGCCGTCTGTGGGAGGTTAAAGAAAGACTTAAAAAGTAAATCATTTCTCCACAGTCTTTAAACTGACTTATTGAAATTCCAGCAAAGACATCAGTGTGTTTGTTGCCACCATTCTGCTCATCCCTCTGGCTTATACCTACAGTGAAAAGCATCAGCCAGATCATGAGAGTGCTAATGAGGAACAATAGTGATAAGGAAGTTTTATACATCATTGATGTTGCCTATAATGAGGGTACAGCTTACTGGAATTAGCAATGCAGTGCCCTAGGAAAGTTTTTCTCTGGATTACTTGCTATACTAAATGCATTGGCTCTAGAATTAAACAAGAAATTTTGAAATAATGTGTCTTCAAAAGGCTGAATGCAGCAGGTCTTGAAAAATGGACTCCTGACATTTCTTCCCTTCTTTCTTCAAATTATGGATTTTTTTTCCCCCTAGGCTTCCAGACCTTTTAATTACTGTCTTGGGTTGCATTTGGGTGCCATTTTCAATAGTAGGGTATTTGGTTGCATCCCTTAGCCTGCTGAATGGCAACAGTTACTCAAATTCTCTCACCCAACGTCAGCCATCCTTGAAGTGAAACCTAACAAGTCCATCAGCCCCGCCAGTGTTGCATAGCTGCCTGTAAAACAGTACAGTCAGAAGGGAAAGCTAAGCATCCTTCAACACCAGAACTACAACAACCATATAAACAAAGTGAAAATGCCAAGTTTTAACGAGAGCTGCACCACTGCAGAGGTTCTGCAAACGTCCAGGAGGTGAAGTGCCCTGCAGCACTCGGCAGCACCAGTGGCCCAGCATTAAGGTCAACAATTATGCAAAATGAAGGCTGGTAAAATATTTGAAACAACTAAGTTCTTGACCAATTTTCCCACTGTCCTTAGTCCTTCCACTATCAGGTCGCAAGGGAAGTATCATTTGTAACTCAGCCACGCAGAGACTGTGACAAGCTCACTTGCCAGACCACCAGCGGGATGGACAGTGTGCAAGTGGGTTTCCTCGACTGAATTCTGCCCCATTCTGCTCACATTACTACCTCCACGCCCAAATATAAGTATTTCACTGGAAAAATTGTAGCAATCATATCTTGCACAAAATAATTTCCTCTAGCATGTCAATATTTCCCTGCTTGGCACATCTTGTTGATACACTGCAGAGGCTGAAGAGTAATAAACATTCAGAAAGTGGAGGGGGAGGGAAATCATGTTCTAAGATATATTGCTTTTTTTTTTGTTAGCCACCCAGAAAAAGTAATAGAGAGTGAACTGAGGTACCTCCCGGGAACCCTGGTTGTGGATTTCGAACTCAGGGCTGCAACTGTCAATAGCTTGTCCATGGTTTTTGCTGCTATTCTGACCAGATAAATTTCCTTCCAGTCTTTGGTGGTTTCTCTTCTTCTTTCATCATTCTTCACCACAGAGAAGAAGTTTTAGAGGCAGGTAAAGGAACTTGTTACACCTAGACTAATAATAACAGAAATACTAGCTGAATAATTTATTCATCACATGATCAGAACATTTACATAGCTGGAAAAATGTTTAAAAGGTCATCGTCTATTTTGACACAGTATCGTAAAATTCATCAGATTCTTCACCTAAGGGTTATTATTCTAGAAAACACTGTCTTCTACTTGTTCCTTATTTATTCCACCAATGCTGCCAAAGGCATGTTGCTAATATGAAATTTTCTGGAGTCTTCTCATTATCAAATTGTCACTGGAACTGGTGTTACTTAGAGTTGGGGTTGTTCCACCTGGCAAAAAGGCAGCTCTGGAGGGACCTCATAGCGGGCTTCCAGTTCTTAAAGGGGCCTCCAGGGAAGATGGGGAGTGTAGTGACAGGACAAGGGGTAATGGCTTTAAACTGAAAGAGTGTTTTTTTTCAATGAGATGTGAGGAAGAGGTTCGTCACTGTGAGGGTGGTGAGACACTGGAACAGGCTGCCTGGAGAAGCTCTGGGTGACCCCTTCCTACACGTGTTCAACACCAGGTTGGCTGGTGCTTTGGGAAACCTGGACTAGTGGAAGGTGTCCCTGCCCATGGCAGGGGGGGGGTTGAAATAGGTGATCTTTAAGTTCTCTTCCAGCCCAAACCATTCTATGATTCTATGAAATTGGAATAAGCTTGATGGGCTTCAGCTTGTAGGCTGTATTTTGGTGATAATGGGGAAATAATGTCTGATTTGTTTACTTGGGAGATCTCAAACAGACCCTGCAGGCTTTGTAAGAGGCTTTTTTTGGTTTTATACAGTACCATGCTACAATAATCCATGGTTTGCTAGTTTGCCTTCAGGTAGACTCTGTAAAGTAAACTTAAAAAGCTTGCACCAGTCCAGACCACCAACAGAAACTGCCCATTGATTTTGACTACACTGTATCAGAGATAAAAGTGTCCCAGCAGGTGTTACCCACATAATCTTCAAAAATGTTTCAGATAAATATGCCAAATAAATGTTTGCTAAAAATGATACTCTTCCTACAATTTACCCGGGAGTACCCATA
>NW_008607029.1:0-210 GCF_000691845.1 Merops nubicus | reverse complement strand
TGAAAGTAATGCTTGTAGCTTAAAGTAGATTTTTTGAAATATCAGATGTATCAGTATTTTAAATACAGAAACATGGGACTACTTCTCATGGCATTTTTGTAGCAGCAAAGGATTTTTTTTAGCTTTTTCTATCTGACATACTGAAGCAATGAAAAGTAACATAAAGCTTGAACAGACTTCATTAAAAAGAGTTATTAATGTAGATATATA
>NW_008607028.1:16015-18448 GCF_000691845.1 Merops nubicus | reverse complement strand
AAGGACAGCCCTGGGCCCTGCCTCTGCTGCCAGGCACGGGATGGCACCAGCCTGGCCACAGCAGGAGCAGGCACCACCAGCTGCAGTTGTGGGAGGATCTGTGCAGCCAGAGCACGGCCGAGCACGGCTGGTTGGAGGCAGAGCTGCTGGCTGTGGGAGAGGGAAGGAAGCACTGCCCTTCCCGGGGGGCCGCGGGGGTTTTCCACCGCTGGCTCTGAAGAGGAAATGCTGATTGCATGAGCAGGGTTTCAGCAGCACTTCGGCTCCCCTCAAGAAGGAGAATCCTTTTTTCTTTCCGTTTTTCACAAGAAAAAGGACTCTGAACAGGCTTCATCCAGAAAGCAGCTTTAAAAATTCCATTGCTTTTCTCTCTCGGCCCAGCCCCAGTGTGCTTCTGCCCAGTGCCAGGAAGCAGGGGGGAGGGACGTGCTCCAGCCATCCAGGGACAGTCTCCAGGACAGTCTGAGCTCAGCGACTCCTGCCCAGGCAAACACAAACTCCCCTCAGCCACGCTGCTGGGATGTGAGTTACCACGGGCACTGAGCCCAGCTGGTTCCAGCTGACAGCCTGGGAAGTGCTTCCAGAAGCAGACAGGCCAGCTCACTGCCCGAGATCTCAGTCATACAGTCATTCAGCTTGGAAAAGATCTCCAAATCCTGCTGTCAACCCAACACTACCATGACCACACAGCCACAAGTGCCATGTCTACATGTTCTCTGAACCCCTCCAGGACTGGGGACTCCAGCACCTCCCTGGGCAGCCTGGGCCAAGGCCTCACCACTCTGCCAGGAGAGAAATTCCTCCTAACATCCAAGTGAAACCTGCCCTGCTTGTAGAGAGCCAGAAGGTCTCCCCTGAGCCTCCTCTTCTCCAGACTAAACACCCCCAGTTCCCTCAGCCACTCTTCATAAGACATAGACCTCAGTCTTCTTTTTTAAGACCAGAAGGAACAGTGCTGGGCTGGGGCAGTTTGAGGAGAGCTGCTTCCTCTGGCAGCTATTTAAGCACTTCCCTAGGTATGGGCCAGGCTTTATTTAGACACTGTCTCTTGCACCGTCATGCTTTACACACTAAAGTGTATTTCTGGGGCCCTAATATTTATTTCCTCCCTTCCTTAAGCACATTTCTGGTTTTATGGTCTCTCAGCATTTAATTCTGACTAAAGGGTTATGCAGGGCTGTTGCAGAGCCAGGAGGGTTGCATTCTCCATCATGAGACATTAAAAAGGTCTTATGCAATCAAAAAGCATCTCTTCCAGCAGCAGTTTCATTCAGCCCCACGCTAGAACCAAAGCAGTTCAGGCTCTACAGGGCCCAGGGCCAGAGCACACCTGAACAGGCAGCACCTCCCCTGCTCAAGACACCACTGCAAGTCCCACACCCAGCTGCCACCCAAAAGGCTGTTGTAATTTTGGGCATTTGGCAATAACCTGGAGAGAAGATGGCCGGCGAGCGGCCCGTTATCGCCTCCTGACGCTTCCTGGCGACCTCTGTGATCTTCCAGATGAAGACACCATCGTAGGTGGAAGCTTCCATGCTGCGGATCTTCTCCTCCATCTCGGCCATGGCCAGGTCCTTCAGCCCAAGGCTTCTCTCCAGCTGCCGGACCTGCCCAGTGGGACACACGGTGAGGCCTGGTTAGAAACACGCCCTGCGAGACCCAGAAAAGGCAGCAGGCACCAGCACACCCTCCAGGACAGCTCTTCAGGGAGAGACCCCCTCCAAAATCCACATGGGTCACGGGAGGGAGAAATTTAGCACGTAAGGCAATCCACTGAAGCCTCCTTTTGAACCCTGTCATTCTGGAGAAGACACATCGCTACAACTTGCTTCTTGAGCTGGAAACTTTCCTGCAGCACATGGAAAAATCCTCCCAAAGAGCAGCTCAGGGACATTAGCAGTGTAAGAATTGAAGATGGGAGAAAAAAAAATCACCCAGAGCCTGTGCTGGAGCACAGCGGTGGGGACAGCAGCTTCACACCTCCAGAACAGCTCAGCACAACGCTGCAGCACAGCATCAACGGCCACACACCTTCTGAAGGGTCTGGAAGGTGAGCAGCCCCACGGATCCAGAGAGGTCCAGTGAAAAGCTGAGTGCTCTGTCTCCCGTTGGAAAACTTCACCTAGGAACATCATCCCAGCGCCTGCACAGCTCCATTACTAGCAGAGATCTGAACACTTTGTGTGTGACCGTTTGATTCCCATCTTTCCCAGGAAGCTTTTGAGGGTTAGGCAGAGACACAAACGACATTTTAGTTCTGCCTTCACACTTGTGGAGTCTCGGGGCTAGGCAGCGAAGCTTTGCTAGCTAATAACATGGCAAGGACACTGAGCAAAGCCTCTCCTCAGAGTGCTGGGCAGCCCGAGGCAGGGGTTACACACCTTGTTGGTCAGAGTCTCGATCTTCTCCTGGTCCAGGCGGTGCTGGCGGCTG
>NW_008607028.1:10617-15984 GCF_000691845.1 Merops nubicus | reverse complement strand
ACGCAGACGATGTTCTCAAAGGTCACTGTTTTCCTCTCCAGGGCCTCACACCTTCCCAAGAGCTCCAGGGACTGGGAGAGCTCTGCCTCGGAGCACAGGGCATTTTCTGCCAGGAGTGAGGAGCTGTTTTGTGATGAGGAGAGGGCGGGAAGGGCCTTCAGGTCTCCAGCGCCGGCCTTGAGGCTGAGCACAAAGCTCAGCAGCATGTAGAGGTGCTCTGCCAGACACTTGCTTTCATGTTCCAGCAGTTTTTCATTTTCCACCTACAGGAAGAGAAATACATCCCCCATTCAGCAAGCTCAGTCTGCACTGTCACCATCCACAGAAAAAATTCCTCCTCCTGAGGCCACAACATTAGCTTTAAATTATAAAGGGGAAACAACCAAAGAAAGATCATTAAAAAACCTGTTTTGGGGGTGGGCCAGGTTTTACTTTGTTTTAGAAATGCTGCAAATCACATACAAGGACAGCTGCTTAACACTTCCCCAGCTGTACACACTGATCTACTCTGCCCTTCTCCATTGCTCCCCAAAAGGGCTCTGTCAGATGCACTCAACAGCTCCAAAGGACAAAACCTCACGGAATCCCCCCCAGAGGGGTTTATATAAACATCCCCAGTAGGAGCTGAGAAAACTAAGTCATGTGGAGAAATGTGGCCTGGCCCCAGTTCTGTGCTTACAGCCAGAAGCAGCACAACCACCACACTCTGGAAGCACTCATGGTGTTCCTCAAGACAGAGTTTTCCTCCCACGTGAATCTCATTCTCTGGATACCCAAACTCTGGATGGTTAAGCTGAACTCTGAAGTTAAGCTCCATTTGAAAGGCTTTGAAACACTATTTTGTTGAAGTATCTGAATGCAAACATCTGTTTGGGTGTCAGCAGCCTGCAGGTTAACTCTGAGCACTGGAGCTGAAAAGAGTCCCGAGATAAACATCAACAGACAAGCCCTTACCACCTCAGCACATCCGACAGCCTTGAATCTGCAAGGCACTTTAGATCTGCCACAAGCCTTCACATGGTCCCGAAACTAGAGAGGAAGGAAGGTCAGGTTAGATCTTGTGCATCCCCAGCAGTCCCCTCTCCATCTCGCTGACGTGTAGGAAACTGAAGACAATCCCCAGAACAGCCAAGAGATCACTAACCCCCTGCTGCCCAGGGCTGTGGTCAAACCTGGACACTGCCACGGCTGTCACTGCAGTGTAAATGCTGCACTGATACCTGGAAGAAGTTTTATTTCTCTGTCTCTGGGTGGCTCGTGGGTCTCACTGCTCACCTGTGGATGCCAGACAGAAAAAGCACCCAGGACTGGTACGTATCATGGGTGCTGAGCAACCAGCCTCCCCGAGGGCAGAGCAGGGGGAGGTGTAACCCTGTGAAACAGGGAGCCACTGAATTCTCTGCACCTCCCAGACCCCTGGCCAGGACATGCCACAGCTGGGTACTTTTACTTCCAGCTGAGCACTGTGAACTGAGAACAAAAAGCCCCGAGTGTCTACTGCAGGGCCAGCTGTGGGAGGGAGATGCTCTGCTGGGCCCAGCAGCCCCTCACGGGGGCCCAGGGACACCAAACCTCAGGCACCTCGCTGGCAGCTGCCCTGAGAGCCAAGGCCAATGGTGGATAGCTCTACAGAGGAGTGCCACAAACACCCAGCCACCAAGATGACTCGTTTGGGTTCCCACACAGTGCATGATTAATGCTAACAAGCACAGGCATTATCATCTTGTTTTTGATATCACCAGATATCAGTGGTCTGCTCTGAACAACCACCATATTCCACACTGAACACCTACATCTGCTAAAACAGATGCCAATTAAACCTGTTCTTAAACCACTCTTTTAAAAGCTTCTACATCCATCTGGCTTGCTTCATGAGTCAAGTTACTTGGAGTTACAACTCTCACAGCTAATCACCAGAAGTTTGGGGAGATATAAATAGAGGGTAGATCACCTACAGGAATCCTACAAGGCTGGTGGTCCCTGCTGGGATCCAGCTTCAGCCTGCAGACAAGCAGATCTGGATCCCAAGACCCCAGCACCATTACTCCACCCATTTGGATGAACCCTTTGCTCATCTTTTTGATCCTCCTGTCCGCCCTGCCCTGCTACAAGGGCCTCTTGCAACAGTGCTGCTAAAACCATTTGCCTGTAGCTGGCAGCACACTTTCAGATGAACATTTTGAAGATGTTTCCCAAACTTTGATTTCCAGACTTTTGAGCTTTGCCCCAGGACCCAGCAACACGGAATTCCAGAATCATGGAACTGTTTAGGTTGGAAAAGACCTTGAAGAACATCGAGTGTGAGACATGGATTCCATTACAAGGTTAATTAGAAATAAATTAATCTAACTGGAGTTGGGTTTCCTTTCCATAATTGCAGCCAACACTGATACAGGTGCTTCATAAGGGATGTGAGTACCCTTCAAACCCACGAGTGAGCTCCTCCCATGCACCCAAACGTGGCCAATACCCCACTCAGACCGAGCTGGTGTTGGCAGCACCAGTGCCAAGCCACAGGAGTGGATGAGTCACATTACTCACCTCCAACCAGCACTTTGAGCCTTGCTGAAAGGCCACATCTGTACTAAGGGCTGCCACTCCACTGTTTTTCTTTCCCCCTGCACTCTGTAAGCCCCCCAGCTCTCCCCCACGCCCCGGGAAGGGCAGTGCCAGCACCATGGCACCACAGCCCATGGGCACCACCAGCCGTGCCCCTACCTTCTCCCTCGGGACCTTCTTCCCACAGCCTTCACAAGTCAGGGGGAATTCAGGGCAGACTTCATCATGAGCCTGTAAAAAAGCAGACAGGAAAACACTGGGTCGATCAAACAGAAGTTTTGATGAGGTTTTATGACGAGTACAACTCAAGAGGGGTCATTTTATGCTTTGTTACAGAAGAGGGTTGTCATCTGCCAACCCATGCTCAAGCCTTGGCCACGCTGATCATTCTGCCTGCTGACTCATTTGTGCAGTCTCCAGGCTACCAGAATTTTGGGTAGGCTCTGTTTCACTTTAAAAGGTGCTATGATAATTAAAAAAAAAATAAAATTATTATATTATTGCTTTGATGGGTGAGATAATCAACAGAAAGCCCCATTTATGCCTCTGCCAGGAAAATGCACGTTTGGGTGGGTTGAGTGAAGTAGGTCACTATCTCAGCAAGACAATTTGTATAATTTTTCCACTGTAATGGTTACCAGTCATCTGAAGTAGGAACCCATAGCCTACTCATCACACACTGGGCTGAGCTGGCTGATGGTATCTCCACATTCCAATCAGAAAACCAATTTTCAAGCAGAAAAAAAAGCATTTTAACTCCGTTTCACTCCCCAGCCCCTGCACACGAGCACCCTCCCCTGCAGCAGGAGCACACACGGTTTGCTTGGCAGCCAGAGGAGCTGAAAGGATGATCAGAGCAATGTGATACTCTGTCCTCAGCACATACCAGGGCCAGCAGCACTGGCTAAATTGGGAATGCTGGAACATGCCTCTGCTGCCTGCCTCACTTCCACGCTGTGGAAACCTTCTCTCTGCACACCAGCCAGCTGAAACAGGGCATTGTAAACGCCATGAACGTGCAGTTCAAAATCCAGATTAAAAGATAAGTGTGCTGCAGTATCCTGCCATGGTAGGAACAGCTAAAAAACCCCAAGCATTTGTAAAGCAGCCCTCTGAAACCTGGTGCTTTGACAACGTGGCCACGTTTGTTCTTTGTTAAAGCAAGCTATTGTCTGGGTGGGGGGGAAACACTCAGAGGTGAGCTCAGATGCTGCTGTTACCACAGCAGAGACTGGAAAGAGAAACCCAGGAGGGGCTCAGCTCTGGCTTCCTCGTTACTCTCTCCTCCATGGACCTCGAGTGGGCAGCCAGAGCCACGGCGGGCAGTGCTGCAGGCAGAGGAGGAGGAGGAGGAGGAGGAGGCAGGGTGCTGCCTTCGTCCCACGCGCTCACAGGAGCCAAACCCTTTCTTCTACCCACCTACAGCTCTCATGTTCTCAAAACAGCAGATACCATCTTCCCCACGACCCACAGAACGCTGGCATAAGAACAGACAGCCTGGCTGAAGGAAGGAGACTTCACTCCACAGGCAGCTCTTTAGAAAGTGAGGATTGAACACTGATGTCCTGAGCTGGGTGTGAAACTGCCACCCCCTCTGCATCACCCCAACTCCACTCCCCCCCTCCCAGCACTCCTCCATCCTGACTCCACTCCCCACCTCCCAGCACTCCTCCATCCAACCCCACGCCACACCACCACGTGTCACCCAAGACACAGGCAGCCCTGCACAGCTCCCAGCACGAGATGGAAACCAGCCCCACGCAGCTCAGCTCACAGTGCAGTTGTTTAAGGCACCCAGGAGCAGCAGCTTTAACCAGCACAGATCCAAACCTCTGATAAACTTTTCTGTATAAACAGTTTTGGGCTCTTCTGGAATCCCCTGTTCCTTCCCCTTCTACACGGATGGTATCGTGCTGCCAGAAATCCACCCCACCCAGGAGCTGAAGAGCAAGCATTCAAGCCTGCCCTGCTGCACTCCACTCCCCCAGGAATGGGGCAATCCTGTTTACACCTGTCCCAAACCCAGGGCCACGAGCTCCTGCAGCAGGGACAACATCTCTGGTGCTCACTGTGAACATTTCAGGCAGCTCTGGAAAGCCACTGCTGTGATGGGGGCAAAGCAAGACCAGGGTCGTGGTCCCAGAGCAAATGGGTCACAGGAAATCAGATCAGATTGGGGAGAGAGGGGATGGCAAGAGAAGAATTCAAGCAGAGGTGGAAGATGACAGCCTGGCTCAGACCTTCAGGGCTGCTCTCTGGTTACCTCAGCACTGACTTCCCACCCACCAGCAGCAAAGCCAGACACAGACCAGCCTGCAGCACCCAAAAATGGGAGCAGGAAAATCAAACTGGGCAGCCAGCACAGCAACACCTTGCTCTTCCTACTCAATTAAAACCAAAACTGCTGATTGATCTGCACACCAGTTCTCTCCCTAAAAATAAACAGCACGACAACCCACCAGCAGCCTGCACATCACACCAGGCAATTCTCGGGGAGCCCACCTGAGGGACTGGAAAACCAGACCCCACCCCCAGCACCCTCAGAGGGAGCAGGGCAGCTCAGGAGCACTGGCCCAGGGTGCAGGCACTCCCGGTTGCCACTGCAGCCCCCCAGCCCCCCAAGCACCCACCCGTGCTGCGAGGGAGGTGCTGAGCCCTCCTCCCCTTGCCTGCAGGCCTGGTGGAGCTGGCTGTGCACACACTGCGACTCCCCCAGCCCAGCACCAGGAGAGCAGAACAGCAAACTGCAGGACTCCCAGTCGAGGCTTCTCCCAGGCTCATCCCCTTGGCCTCCAGCAGCACGCATCA